>NC_072450.1:1894460-1906960 GCF_027596085.1 Anoplopoma fimbria | reverse complement strand
AAACACCACATTCAGCCAGAAAACTGGTGTTCACACCACAAAACCTAACTGTTGGTTTTATTGTCTAAACCTAACTGTTGGTTTTGTTGTCTAAACCTAACTGTTGGTTTTATTGTCTAAACCTAACTGTTGGTTTTGTTGCTTAAACCTAACTGTTGGTTTTGTTGTCTAAACCTAACTGTTGGTTTTGTTGTCTAAACCTAACTGTTGGTTTTGTTGTCTAAACCTAACTGTTGGTTTTGTTGTCTAAACCTAACTGTTGGTTTTGTTGTCTAAACCTAACTGTTGGTTTTGTTGTCTAAACCTAACTGTTGGTTTTGTTGCTTAAACCTAACTGTTGGTTTTGTTGTATAAACCTAACTGTTGGTTTTGTTGCTTAAACCTAACTGTTGGTTTTGTTGTTTAAACCTAACTGTTGGTTTTATTGTCTAAACCTAACTGTTGGTTTTGTTGTTAAACCTAACTGTTGGTTTTGTTGTTAAACCTAACTGTTGGTTTTGTTGTCTAAACCTAACTGTTGGTTTTGTTGTCTAAACCTAACTGTTGGTTTTGTTGTCTAAACCTAACTGTTGGTTTTGTTGCCTAAACCTAACTGTTGGTTTTGTTGTCTAAACCTAACTGTTGGTTTTGTTGCTTAAACCTAACTGTTGGTTTTGTTGTCTAAACCTAAACCTAACTGTTGGTTTTGTTGCCTAAACCTAACTGTTGGTTTTGTTCTAAACCTAACTGTTGGTTTAGTTGTCTAAACCTAACTGTTGGTTTTGTTGTCTAAACCTAACTGTTGGTTTTGTTGTCTAAACCTAACTGTTGGTTTTGTTGTCTAAACCTAACTGTTGGTTTTGTTGTTCTAAACCTAACTGTTGGTTTTGTTGTCTAAACCTAACTGTTGGTTTTGTTGTCTAAACCTAACTGTTGGTTTTGTTGTCTAAACCTAACTGTTGGTTTTGTTGTCTAAACCTAACTGTTGGTTTTGTTGTCTAAACCTAACTGTTGGTTTTGTTGCTTAAACCTAACTGTTGGTTTTGTTGTCTAAACCTAACTGTTGGTTTTGTTGTCTAAACCTAACTGTTGGTTTTGTTGTCTAAACCTAACTGTTGGTTTTGTTGTCTAAAAACCTAACTAAACCTAACTGTTGGTTTTGTTGTCTAAACCTAACTGTTGGTTTTGTTGCCTAAACCTAACTGTTGGTTTTGTTGTCTAAACCTAACTGTTGGTTTTGTTGTCTAAACCTAACTGTTGGTTTTGTTGTCTAAACCTAACTGTTGGTTTTGTTGTCTAAACCTAACCTAAACCTAACTGTTGGTTTTGTTGTCTAAACCTAACTGTTGGTTTTGTTGCTCTAAACCTAACTGTTGGTTTTGTTGTTAAACCTAACTGTTGGTTTTGTTGCTTAAACCTAACTGTTGGTTTTGTTGTCTAAACCTAACTGTTGGTTTTGTTGTCTAAACCTAACTGTTGGTTTTGTTGTCTAAACCTAACTGTTGGTTTTGTTGTCTAAACCTAACTGTTGGTTTTGTTGTCTAAACCTAACTGTTGGTTTTGTTGTCTAAACCTAACTGTTGGTTTTGTTGTCTAAACCTAACTGTTGGTTTTGTTGTCTAAACCTAACTGTTGGTTTTGTTGTAACTGTTGGTTTTGTTGTCTAAACCTAACTGTTGGTTTTGTTGTCTAAACCTAACTGTTGGTTTTTTGTCTAAACCTAACTGTTGGTCTAAACCTAACTGTTGGTTTTGTTGTCTAAACCTAACTGTTGGTTTTGTTGTCTAAACCTAACTGTTGGTTTTGTTGTCTAAACCTAACTGTTGGTTTTGTTGTCTAAACCTAACTGTTGGTTTTGTTGTCTAAACCTAACTGTTGGTTTTGTTGTCTAAACCTAACTGTTGGTTTTGTTGTCTAAACCTAACTGTTGGTTTTGTTGTTTAAACCTAACTGTTGGTTTTGTTGTCTAAACCTAACTGTTGGTTTTGTTGTCTAAACCTAACTGTTGGTTTTGTTGTTAAACCTAACTGTTGGTTTTATTGTCTAAACCTAACTGTTGGTTTTGTTGTCTAAACCTAACTGTTGGTTTTGTTGTTTAAACCTAACTGTTGGTTTTGTTGTCTAAACCTAACTGTTGGTTTTGTTGTCTAAACCTAACTGTTGGTTTTGTTGTCTAAACCTAACTGTTTTGGTTTTGGTTTTGTTGTCTAAACCTAACTGTTGGTTTTGTTGTCTAAACCTAACTGTTGGTTTTGTTGTCTAAACCTAACTGTTGGTTTTGTTGTCTAAACCTAACTGTTGGTTTTGTTGTCTAAACCTAACTGTTGGTTTTGTTGTCTAAACCTAACTGTTGGTTTTGTTGTCTAAACCTAACTGTTGGTTTTGTTGTCTAAACCTAACTGTTGGTTTTGTTGTCTAAACCTAACTGTTGGTTTTGTTGTCTAAACCTAACTGTTGGTTTTGTTGTCTAAACCTAACTGTTGGTTTTGTTGTCTAAACCTAACTGTTGGTTTTGTTGTCTAAACCTAACTGTTGGTTTTGTTGTCTAAACCTAACTGTTGGTTTTGTTGTCTAAACCTAACTGTTGGTTTTGTTGTCTAAACCTAACTGTTGGTTTTGTTGGTTTTTGTTGTCTAAACCTAACTGTTGGTTTTGTTGCTTAAACCTAACTGTTGGTTTTGTTGTCTAAACCTAACTGTTGGTTTTGTTTAAACCTAACTGTTGGTTTTGTTGTCTAAACCTAACTGTTGGTTTTGTTGTCTAAACCTAACTGTTGGTTTTGTTGTCTAAACCTAACTGTTGGTTTTGTTGTCTAAACCTAACTGTTGGTTTTGTTGTCTAAACCTAACTGTTGGTTTTGTTGTCTAAACCTAACTGTTGGTTTTGTTGTCTAAACCTAACTGTTGGTTTTGTTGTCTAAACCTAACTGTTGGTTTTGTTGTCTAAACCTAACTGTTGGTTTTGTTGCTTAAACCTAACTGTTGGTTTTGTTGCTTAAACCTAACTGTTGGTTTTGTTGTCTAAACCTAACTGTTGGTTTTGTTGTCTAAACCTAACTGTTGGTTTTGTTGTCTAAACCTAACTGTTGGTTTTGTTGTCTAAACCTAACTGTTGGTTTTGTTGTCTAAACCTAACTGTTGGTTTTGTTGTCTAAACCTAACTGTTGGTTTAGTTGTCTAAACCTAACTGTTGTTTTGTTGTCTAAACCTAACTGTTGGTTTTGTTGTCTAAACCTAACTGTTGGTTTTGTTGTCTAAACCTAACTGTTGGTTTTGTTGTCTAAACCTAACTGTTGGTTTTGTTGCTTAAACCTAACTGTTGGTTTTGTTGTCTAAACCTAACTGTTGGTTTTGTTGTTAAACCTAACTGTTGGTTTTTGTCTAAACCTAACTGTTGGTTTTGTTGCTTAAACCTAACTGTTGGTTTTATTGTCTAAACCTAACTGTTGGTTTTGTTGCTTAAACCTAACTGTTGGTTTTGTTGTCTAAACCTAACTGTTGGTTTTGTTGTCTAAACCTTAAACCTAACTGTTGGTTTTGTTGCTTAAACCTAACTGTTGGTTTTGTTGCCTAAAAACCTAAACCTAACTGTTGGTTTTGTTGTCTAAACCTAACTGTTGGTTTTGTTGTTAAACCTAACTGTTGGTTTTGTTGTCTAAACCTAACTGTTGGTTTTGTTGCTTAAACCTAACTGTTGGTTTTGTTGTCTAAACCTAACTGTTGGTTTTGTTGTCTAAACCTAACTGTTGGTTTTGTTGTCTAAACCTAACTGTTGGTTTTGTTGCTTAAACCTAACTGTTGGTTTTGTTGCTTAAACCTAACTGTTGGTTTTGTTGCCTAAACCTAACTGTTGGTTTTGTTGTCTAAACCTAACTGTTGGTTTTGTTGTCTAAACCTAACTGTTGGTTTTGTTGTCTAAACCTAACTGTTGGTTTTGTTGCCTAAACCTAACTGTTGGTTTTGTTGTCTAAACCTAACTGTTGGTTTTGTTGCTTAAACCTAACTGTTGGTTTTGTTGTCTAAACCTAACTGTTGGTTTTGTTGTCTAAACCTAACTGTTGGTTTTGTTGCTTAAACCTAACTGTTGGTTTTGTTGTCTAAACCTAACTGTTGGTTTTGTTGCTTAAACCTAACCGTTGGTTTTGTTGCCTAAACCTAACTGTTGGTTTTGTTGTCTAAACCTAACTGTTGGTTTTGTTGCTTAAACCTAACTGTTGGTTTTGTTGCTTAAACCTAACTGTTGGTTTTGTTGCTTAAACCTAACTGTTGGTTTTGTTGTCTAAACCTAACTGTTGGTTTTGTTGCTTAAACCTAACTGTTGGTTTTGTTGCTTAAACCTAACTGTTGGTTTTGTTGTCTAAACCTAACTGTTGGTTTTTTGTTAAACCTAACTTAAACCTAACTGTTGGTTTTGTTGTCTAAACCTAACTGTTGGTTTTGTTGTCTAAACCTAACTGTTGGTTTTGTTGTCTAAACCTAACTGTTGGTTTTGTTGCTTAAACCTAACTGTTGGTTTTGTTGTCTAAACCTAACTGTTGGTTTTGTTGTCTAAACCTAACTGTTGGTTTTGTTGTCTAAACCTAACTGTTGGTTTTGTTGCTTAAACCTAACTGTTGGTTTTGTTGCTTAAACCTAACTGTTGGTTTTGTTGCCTAAACCTAACTGTTGGTTTTGTTGTCTAAACCTAACTGTTGGTTTTGTTGCTTAAACCTAACTGTTGGTTTTGTTGCTTAAACCTAACTGTTGGTTTTGTTGTCTAAACCTAACTGTTGGTTTTGTTGTCTAAACCTAACTGTTGGTTTTGTTGGTTAAACCTAACTGTTGGTTTTGTTGTCTAAACCTAACTGTTGGTTTTGTTGTCTAAACCTAACTGTTGGTTTTGTTGTCTAAACCTAACTGTTGGTTTTGTTGTCTAAACCTAACTGTTGGTTTTGTTGTCTAAACCTAACTGTTGGTTTTGTTGTCTAAACCTAACTGTTGGTTTTGTTGTCTAAACCTAACTGTTGGTTTTGTTGCTTAAACCTAACTGTTGGTTTTGTTGCCTAAACCTAACTGTTGGTTTTGTTGTCTAAACCTAACTGTTGGTTTTGTTGCTTAAACCTAACTGTTGGTTTTGTTGCTTAAACCTAACTGTTGGTTTTGTTGTCTAAACCTAACTGTTGGTTTTGTTGCTTAAACCTAACTGTTGGTTTTGTTGCTTAAACCTAACTGTTGGTTTTGTTGCTTAAACCTAACTGTTGGTTTTGTTGTCTAAACCTAACTGTTGGTTTTGTTGTCTAAACCTAACTGTTGGTTTTGTTGTCTAAACCTAACTGTTGGTTTTGTTGTCTAAACCTAACTGTTGGTTTTGTTGTCTAAACCTAACTGTTGGTTTTGTTGTCTAAACCTAACTGTTGGTTTTGTTGTCTAAACCTAACTGTTGGTTTTGTTGTCTAAACCTAACTGTTGGTTTTGTTGTCTAAACCTAACTGTTGGTTTTGTTGTCTAAACCTAACTGTTGGTTTTGTTGCTTAAACCTAACTGTTGGTTTTGTTGTCTAAACCTAACTGTTGGTTTTGTTGTCTAAACCTAACTGTTGGTTTTGTTGCCTAAACCTAACTGTTGGTTTTGTTGCCTAAACCTAACTGTTGGTTTTGTTGTCTAAACCTAACTGTTGGTTTTGTTGTCTAAACCTAACTGTTGGTTTTGTTGCTTAAACCTAACTGTTGGTTTTGTTGCCTAAACCTAACTGTTGGTTTTGTTGCCTAAACCTAACTGTTGGTTTTGTTGCCTAAACCTAACTGTTGGTTTTGTTGGTTTTGTTTCCTAAACCTAACTGTTGGTTTTGTTGCTTAAACCTAACTGTTGGTTTTGTTGCCTAAACCTAACTGTTGGTTTTGTTGCTTAAACCTAACTGTTGGTTTTGTTGCCTAAACCTAACTGTTGGTTTTGTTGCTTAAACCTAACTGTTGGTTTTGTTGCCTAAACCTAACTGTTGGTTTTGTTGCTTAAACCTAACTGTTGGTTTTGTTGCCTAAACCTAACTGTTTTGGTTTTGTTTTGCTTAAACCTAACTGTTGGTATTGTTGCCTAAACCTAACTGTTGGTTTTGTTGCTTAAACCTAACTGTTGGTTTTGTTGCCTAAACCTAACTGTTGGTTTTGTTGCCTAAACCTAACTGTTGGTTTTGTTGCCAGTATTATACAACAACATTTTGTTGCATTGTGGAGAAGACCTGATATTTCTTAAATAATGTCTTTAGTCCGGCTCACTACTTCAATTAAAATCAGAGACCATATCAGAATATTTAATGAATGAATGTCAACCTCTTTCAGATGATGTCATCTGTGACTTCATCATCCAATCAAAAAGAAGACTGGTGGAAGAAAAGCAGAGTTCATATCCTGTGAGTGAACATCTGTCTCCTGACTCTGAGGAAGGATTACTACCAGATAAATCTGAGGATAATACATAAATGTGATTTCTTCTGTTCCTCTTCTCTTTAGATTTGTGAATTGAGAACAAATAAGCTTCTTCCTGCCCGTAAAACACACCAGACCAGGAAACTTCCTTCCTCATGCAACATTTAACCCTCTGCCAGTTAAAGAAAAACAATTATGAATCTTTAAAGAGCAAAGGAGGGACTTGATGCGAGTGCCTCTGAAAAGTCAGCTTTCCAAAGAAAACAGAGAATATCAGTTTTTTCCCATTAGGAGAACATTTAAATGGCTGTAGCTCAGTCTGTATTCAGGTCAAAGATTCACTCCCCCCGGGGCTTTAAAGTCACCCGGGTCTTTAAAGTCACCCGGGTCTTTAAAGTCACCCGGGTCTTTAGTCTACATTCGGCCAACCAGCCTCGATGTTTCACCTTGACCCACTTTGGACTCTTTCTAGAACCTTCCAGCATGTTCCCGCCGGAAGAAATCCAACAGGCTAATGAGGGAAAATGTCACGCTGTCCTTTAAGCCTCACCACCGCCAAACATTTCTACAGTTCATATATCACTGAGGTTTAGTTCTGCAGTGTACAAAAAGGCCCTTGTGTCCCCTGCAGTAGGTACTGTACATCTTTCTCATGCAGTTTGGTAGAATAAAATATATACTTACATACATATTTGCTTTTTTTGTATCTGAAAGAAATGGTTTAAATAATGTTCAGTGGCTTTGGATTCAATCCCCAGACTTCAGATCCTTTACCATCAGCTGATGAAGGACTGTCAACATGTCAGCTTAGAATCACGAAAACGACACTGACGAGGACTTAAAGCCGCAAAACACTTTCATTATAACCTGGTGGAGGGGACAGGAAGTCAGAAAATGATCTCCTATTAATTCAGTAACATATTTAATTTTGCAGCAACTTGATTTGGAGCTTATTTTTTACATATTTTAATTGGTAGTTTAATCTAAAAATGTATATATATATATATATTATGTGTGAAAAATATCCAACAAGTCCAACAAACCTCTGTTCGTTCCCCATGTGGAACAGGACATTGATTTACTAACTTGCGTAGTTGTTCCGGCACTTCCATAGTTATTTTACGACGAGCTTTTCCTGAACCTAACTAAGTAGTTTTGTTGCCTAAATCCAACTGAGGAGCTTTAGTTTCCTGTGAAGATGGAAGTTGTAGCTGGACTTTTGTAGTTCCAAAAATGAGGAGAAACTTTCTTAAATTCTATGAGGATACGTTGGCTGGAGATTTACTTAGCAAAATAAAAAGAAGGAAAAATGTATTGAAGCGCTTTAGAATTGTACTTAAGCACAGCACTTTGTTCAGCTCTGCAGAGCGCTGCAGGCCTGATGATGATGGACAGATGACCTGCAGGTCAAACACAACCCAGAGCTCACTCATGGTCCTGAAGGACGTTCTGACTCTTCTGTTCACGATGCTGGAGAACAAACGAACGCTATCTATCTCAGGAAAACTCACACATCCATCTTTGTTTCTCACGGAGCTCGCGTTGAAGTGGAGGTGACAGAAGAGAGGAGTCGCACAGAATAACTTGAGAGCGGACGACGGTGAAAACATTTAGATTTAACGTCAGGAACCATTAGACAGGACTTTTCACTTAGCTGAGAGTCCTCTTTTCTTGCTACTCTTCTCTTTTTTTCCCACAAGAACAGAAGAAAAGGTTTCCATCAAAAGCTGACTGAAGGTTATAAACAGCTCAATATAAAGGATAGTATGTAGACTTCATAGTATGCATAGAAACAGCCTCCTGAAATCAATACGATAATCTTCAATGAAATGAAATCAATGAAAATTATTTTTAAATGATCCTGATTTGTTTTTACCACAAACACACGTGATTTGAGACATTTGTGAGGTCTTACCTGGAGGCATCGAAGCTGTCGTAGGATCCGACCGTGTAATGTCTGAAGAGCTTCCGTCTGTCAGCGCGGTCCGCTCGGGAATCTGAAAAAAGAAAACAGCAGCGTGAAATCAATATTAACATCCCATTTGTAACCAATAACAGCTGTTTAAAAATCAATATCTGCTGCTGGGAGGACAAACTGTTGACAAGGAGGTCTTTAAAACACAATCCAATAACAGTTCAGGACATTTGAACCTCTGTCATGTTCATCAGTTGCTTGGGGGGAGAATCATCCCTAAAAGAGAAGTCACAGCTGTCCTCACACCGTCTGTATCATTCAATATATTCACGCAAACAAACATGTTAGAGTGGAGAGATTTTTTGCAAACATCACAGTTAAAATAACCTTACAACCTAATGTAACAACCTAATGTAACAACCTAATGTAACAACCTAATGTAACAACCTAATGTAACAACCTAATGTAACAACCTAATGTAACAACCTAACGTAACAACCTAATGTAACAACCTAATGTAACAACCTAATGTAACAACCTAATGTAACAACCTAATGTAACAACCTAATGTAACAACCTAATGTAACAACCTAATGTAACAACCTAATGTAACAACCTAATGTAACAACCTAATGTAACAACCTAACGTAACAACCTAATGTAACCTAATGTAACAACGTAATGTAACAACCTAATGTAACAACCTAATGAAACAACCTAATGAAACAACCTAATGTAACAACCTAACGTAACAACCTAATGTAACAACCTAATGTAACAACCTAATGTAACAACCTAATGTAACAACCTAATGTAACAACCTAATGTAACAACCTAATGTAACAACCTAATGTAACAACCTAACGTGACGTAACAATGTGACGTAACAACGTAACGTTACGTAACAACCTAATGTAACAACGTGAATAGAATGTAAAAAAAAAAAAGGTAACGTAAGGTAACAAGAATGAAGTCAAGGTGTTCGGTCTGTTTCTGGCCACTGGACAAACTGAAAGATGCTGCAACACATGAGAGAACTGAGAGAAGCTTCATGTGTAACAAACAGCTGGACACGGTTTCATGCAGATGTTTTGGTGCAACTATTTCATCACCTTCACCTCTCAATATGCAAGTTCATGCATATTTTAAATCTACAGTAAGTCAGATAAAATGTACAGATAATTTGAGACAGACAGTCGTTGGTAAACATCTACACGACAAAGAGGAATGAGAATCAGGTAATCAGGTATCTAACATCCATCAGTAAAGATCCAGACGGTGGAAATATTGGCTGTTGAAAGTGTAAAAAAGAGACTTGACAATTTAACTGACAACTATAAAACATATCATATATGTTAATGTATGTTGTGAATGAGTTGAGAAGCAAAACAAATGAAACTCCAGGAAACATTTATTCAGATGTTTATATAATTAATAATAATTATAATAATAATTTCTCAGTCTTCCCTTTTAAATACAACATGTGCAGAAACATTAAACTGTAAACTAAAGACAACAATGTCAAGATAAATACAAGTACATCTCAAACACACACTTGACCTCCCGTCTCATCTATCTCCCCCTTTTCTCCCCCTCTCTCGTTCCCTTCCTTCACAGACTCTCTCACACCAGCTGTCACACTTTCACAGAAACTCCATCTCCTCTGATCCGGCTTAGATCTTGTCATGTTTACAGGAACATTTTTTACTCTCCCTTTCCCTCTCCCCTTTGACTCTCATGTCCACAGTGTCAGATCGGAAGAAGACCGAGCGACTGATAGAGAGGGAAGATGAAGCTTTGTTTCTCTTACAGAAGGAGGCGAGAAAAAAGAAAACAGGGATAAAGAGAGAGAGAGAGAGAGAGAGAGAGAGAGAGAGAGTATCCACAACATAGTCACACTCCATAGCAACTGAGACCAGCTGGTTTCTATGGTCACAGATCAATAGAGATGCTGCGTGTATTGTATGTGTGTGCGTCTGTGTGTGTGTGTGTGTGTGTGTGTGTGTGTGTGTGTGTGTGTGTGTGTGTGTGTGTGTGCATAACTGAAGGTGAACATAAAGTATTCATGTTTGTGTGAAAATGTGCACGCTACCCTGCATCAGTGTCTTTGTTCTGTGAGCTGTTCATACTGTAAGCATGAGTGTGTGTGTTTGTGTGTGTTCATGTGTGTGTGTTTGTGTGCATGTGTGTGTGTGTGCTTGTCAGGTCTTTATTTTCTCCTCCTCGCTTCCTTCGCTCGTATCTCACTTCCCGACCACGAGGGAGAGATGATGTGAGAATGAGTCCGGCTCTATTCTGAAAAAAACATCTTCATCACCTGCAGAGTGACACATTGCTCATCTTCATCACCTGCAGAGTGACACATTGCTCATCTTCATCACCTGTCGCTGCAATTGTGACGGATGTCTCTGTTCTGTTTCTGCTCTGACTATGTGATTGGCTGTTACACTTAAAGCTACATTACAAGATTAAGAATGTCTTACTCTGTAACTTTTAATTGATTTTAATTATTTGTTATCACATTTATTTAATTTTATCTAACTCTAAACATGCCAGTATGATGGCAATTTGTCAAAACGATTCATACCGACAGAGATGCAAATCTAAACAGTTAAAGGTTTGAATAGATTTGTACAGGAAGAGGATCAACTACGAGGATCTTATTTATTCTCTGTGGTTAAAAAGTAATGCAGTGTAAATGTCCAGGGCTTTTATTGTGAAAGGTAAGAGCAGAAGGAGTGGATCTGGTCTGCGCCGCCTTTTGTCAAGGAGTAATAAAGTTTGTTGTCTTGGTTCAGACTACAGAGCCTCCATGTTGTTGTACATTATAGTATGTATGAATATGTCCAACCCCTAACAACGGGATTGGTCGATGCCTTTAACAGCTGTTTGAAAGATCGGACAAACCAATATTCACGTTCTCAAACATATTGACGTGAAAAATTATTTTCACAATATTAAAGGTCTTTAGATCTATGATCAATAATGCACTTTAACACAGGAAGTCAGGTGACGTAGAGCAACAAAGGCTGCAAAGAGAGAGGAAGTCGAGGTGGATCGGTGGGGTCAAACAAAGCAGACTTTCACCCAGTAGACCGCTGTTCACGTCCCGTGTGAAACCAAAGTTTGACTTATTCTGACACACTTTTCATACGTGTCTTGTATATTTAATCAACGCCACATGATGTGTTACGTGACAAACGTACTTATTTTAACCCAAACCACGATTTTGTCCTAAACTTAACCAAGTAGTTTGCACAGCCGCAACGAACGCTCATGTTGCTAGACGCAGAAAAAATATAAAAATATTTAATATAAGAGACATATTTTCATAAGATCACATATGAAGCGTTTTGTGAGGAGACGTTGTCTCAACAACTATTGGATCGATTTCAATGAGATGTGTGACTGTCATCCATTCTTTAGTGCTAATGAACTCGTGTTAGCATGCTCACACGCTAAACTCACTTAAACATTAAACCTGCTAAACATTAGCATGCTGACGTTAGCATTTAGCTCCCTGTGCTGCTAGCGTGACAGCAGACGTCTTTGTTTAACTATTCACATCTGTCGTCTTGATATTAGGGCTTAAAATCAATTAAAAAACAGAATTTGATTTTGAATATCCAAATTGCAGGAGGCACAATGTTTGTTAAAGGTTAAATATGTGGTAAAATACCACTCTGAATGAAGGATAGTATTGGTACGGATTGTCGCACAAAATCACTTCATGATCATTTTAACATGATGCAAAAGTTGATCATTCCCTTTTAATATCGTGAATTAAATTACAATTGCAAAAACATGTCAAAATAATCAAATCATTCAGCCCTTCTTGAAAATGTTATGCCCGGTGAAATATTATTTTGTCGTCTTAAATCTGTAGTGAGAAGTTAAGAGTTAATACAAATATAAAAATGAATATTTCACTACAATTTATTCTTTCATAACCTGTGTGTGAAAATGTGAAATATGATTGTATTAATCTTTTACTCTGACATAATAACCTGTGTTTTGATGCTGAGTAAACACAGAATGCATGTTGTAATACAACATTTCTAAAAACACACGACACATTCATGAGCTGCTGTTCTTCCTGCTGCTGTTGGTCCTCTGAGACGAGGTGAGGACGACAACAACACAAGCATCCAAACGCTCAAACTGCCTCACGCGACTGTGTGACTATCAGAGACGCCTCAGGGTGAA
>NC_072450.1:1871960-1889460 GCF_027596085.1 Anoplopoma fimbria | reverse complement strand
AACTGAACAGAGCAGCAGAACGCTTTAGATTTATATGTTCTTCTGCACAATAACAATAAAAGCTTTCTGTAATATATATATTTATATGTACAGTATATATATAATTCTGAAATGGAACATTCTGCACAATGAGAGCCTTTACTTTCTGTACTTTCTGTAGTTTATTTTGATATTTTCCAATGCAGTATCTTTACTAGTATTTCTACACAGCGGTGTGACATTTATGAATCAGTAGTCTGACCTTTGACCCTGTCGCTCTTGTAGAGGGTGAGCTCTCCCTCGGCCTGGGCGATGTACGGACGAACCACCACAAAATGTCTGCCGGGCACGGCGCTGTAGAGCTTCCTCCTGGAGCCGACCGCCTCGCTGTGACCGCCGGGGCTGAGGGGGAGGAGACGAGAAACAAACGCACCCAGTCAGGACGGACACGATGAGCAATAACAGAAACAACGCATTTAGAAAAAGCAGTCTGGTGAAGCTCGTGAAGTTTTGTTTGACGAGTCATTTTCCTGCTGCATTAAAACAACGAAACAACTATTTCAAAGTGGAGATAAAACATATTTTATGCAAAAACTTGTGTATTCAGGGGAGACAGCACAGACTAATAGATATCACCATGAAACATCCCCATTATTAACATACTTAATATAATACTTACTTGATAAAGGTTAATTATTTATTTTATTACAAGTTCAAATATGCAAAAGAGGCATAATCTTGATAAATATGTGCTAATTTCCATATATTTCCAGACCAGAAATCTGAATATTGGATAAAGCCAGGTTCAAAATAATTGTTTCATTTTGTTGAATTCTTAAAGTAAAATGTTCTTACAGAAGATATTTAGTATATCTCTTTGTGTCACTCCATAAATCAGAAAATACTGTCAGCAGACATGAAAATATCATTTTTTCTCCATGTTTTTAGTAATAAATAAATCAGGCTATGAATGATATCTGAACAAACCCCTCTGTAGAAACCTTCAGAATATAGAGAGGAATGAAGCTGTAAAGTTTGGTGTATGTAAGAGCTACTGAAGTGGAGATTTATGGATCAGAGTCTGAGAAAAAACTCATTTAGAGAAAACGTCCTTTAAAGATATGTTTAGTTAAATTACATACATGTTGAAGACTCTACAGGTGAATAGGGTAAAAAAATAACTAATAGATATCAACATGAAACTTCACCAGCTGATTACTGACATTAAGAGGATTATTTTTTATATTACAAGTTTTCATCAAAAGTTATTAATGAGGCATTATCTAATGGTAACTTTGGTGAATTTAGAAGAAATCTACAGATGCAAACAGTAGAAAAAGTAGACAAAATAAACATCTACATATATAAAGAATATATCTGAATATATCGAGAATAAATATGTTTTTTGCCTGAAGTGTTTCATCTTAAATAATGCACAGGTCATTTCCATTTGATATCATGAAAAATGTAATTTCAATAATTAACTCAAATGCTGCAAAGAGTCTGTAGAACGAGAACATAATGTGGCCGCGTCGTACAGGAGGAGATATTTATTCAACTGCAGAGCTTCTTAAGGAGAAACCTGAAGGTCAAAAGGTCAAAAACAGTTAGAACGATCTGCTCAAGAGTAAATAAAATAAGAAAGGAACATTATGAGCTTATTCACATTACCGTTAACAACACACACACACACACACACACACACACACACACACACACACACACACACACACACACACACACACACACACACACACACACACACACACACACACACACACACACACACACACACACACACACACAAACCAATTATGCAGAGGAGACATTGGGAGGCCAGCTGACACGTGTCTTGCAGGAGGAGTAAGTGGGGCAGAATATGTGCAGGCTGTGACCCACAGAGCTGCAGTGGCTTCTGGGTAAGAGACAGCGAACCACACAGGGAGCCAAAATACCTCGAGACACGACTACATTAGAGAAGGAATAAATCAAAACGCTGAATTATGACGTCAAAAAGGACATTCAGGACATCGGTGTCAGATGTGATTTAATGGATGCTGCATTTATACGTTTGTATTTAATATTTGGGTATACAAATATGCATCAGAACAAAAGTCATCCACAGAGCTGAGATGTGGCCTCTGCAGAGAGAGGACAACACATGGTGCATGATAACGTAGCGCCACTTAGTGGACGACGTCCAGAACAACACTTCCCACAACAGATGGGATGAGAGAAAACTAATGTCATCAAGGAGCAGAAGTGTTTTTTATTCTAATCTTTATTATAAATATTTAAAATGTTAAACAGTTTATTCCATGTTCCTTTTGTTACGCTATATTTTCTAGTTTTCCCCTTTTTCAGGAGCTGTAAATCTATACCTGTTAAGGAAAACCACATTATTGTTTTCTTATCAGCAGTTAGTTTATTATTTGGTTTAATTAAAAACCTGCAAGCTGTTGAACTTCCACTGTATATAAAATGTTAAGAGACTCAGAAACATGAAGATTAAAACAAATGAAAATGACTTTTCATACGAGGTCAAGCCACAAGGAAAAAAGCATTTAATATATAAGCCTGAATTAAAAGATAACATGAACTTTAAAAAAGTTTTCTTTTGGCATCTCGCGGTCACTTTGAGTAACGAAGACCGACGAGGTAAAAACCACAGAGCAGGAAAACGTAGGAGATTAAAGAGAGAGAAGTAAATGAAGTGAAGGAGAGAAGGATTGAGAGAGAGAGAGAGAGAGAGAGAGAGAGAGAGAGAGAGGATGTAAGTGGGTCACTTTGTCCTGCAGACTTCTCTCCTCCTCAAACCTTCTCAGGTCTTTGGAGAACTGACCTCATTCAACACTCACATTATCCAACAGGAAAGACACAAAACTACAACGGTGCATTCTGGGTAGCTAGAAATATACTCTGTACAGAAAACTGTGGTATTCTCTTTAAAACAATACTCTGTTCTGCTCTGTTTGACATGTTGTGTTATATACGAGATGTCAGATCACAAAACTCCTCCGACTCGTGTCTTTTAACGTTTTCATTTGTTTCATTTGTTTTCAACAGGTCTTATTAAAACAAAGTTCACGATATAACTTCAAAAAGACAAACAAAACCTATTTTTTGCAGCTGTGATCATTATGTAACCTTCATGCTTCTGCTCTTACTTTGTTTCACACAGAACAATCGTGTCATGAACAGACAAACAGCCAACTGCTGCCTGTATTTAAATTAACTTCATTGAATTAGATAAATTTGAACATTAGCTATATTTCTAATAAATTCCACTGTGCATTGCACTTCTTAGTTAGAAGACAAGATGTCACTGCCATTTTAAGGAACTTTTGACCTGCATTGATTACTGGTCGATGAAAACAATCACCTCAGATGATCAGGAAAACATGGCTGAAGTGAAAAGTGCAGAAAATGTCAGAAATGTTTGAAAATTATAGTTCTTTTTTATCAGAAGTAAAGTGTGTTTTGATGAAAGAGTTTAATATTAGAAGAGACTTTGTAAAAAAACCATCAGTCCTGGTTCTTGAGGTGTTCTGCTCTAGAAACACAGATTTCTTGCAGCGTAACTGGTTGAAAACTAAACATTTACTAAAGTTAGGACCAAATTTGGAAAAACGTTTTGCCGATCCGGACAAAGAGTGACCAATGTGAAATAAATTCAAAAACATCATCACAGAATTCCATCACAAACAATAAAACAGTTTAGACACCGTTTTATGCTCAAGTATCAAATACTTTTGCATAAGTCAATCAATAATGACAATGTATAATATTTCAGAAAAAATATATAAATAAATAAAAAATATATAAATAAAAAAAAATATATATATATATATATATATATATATAATTGATGTTAACTTTTTGAGTAAATAAATCAGACGTAGCAACCAGACATATGTTATTTCTGATATTTGAGCCAGAATGGTTTGTAGCATTGTACCATAAAATGTTTTCATCTATTATCTCTAAAACAGAAAAAGAAATAATCTGAATTAAAGACCATTAACTGTTATAATGCTAATATTATGTTAGTATACCAACAAATGTTAATTTATTACCTCAGAGACATTTTACTTTAATTAAATTGTTGTTATTTTATTGAGTTGAGAATTGTCACACCTTGCTGCGTCTCTTTCACTGATTAAAGAAAGTATTTTCCTTCACAGAAACCAGTCGACGAGCATCGCTGCTGTGGGTCTGTTGTCGTGACGACCAGGGACAAACATTTCCAGTAAAGCCACTTTGGGTGAATCCGGGCCTCGAGATGGTCATCTATGATGGAGTAACAGCCAGCCATGTTTTTCCCTCATGCTTTTCTTATTTTGTTGGCAATTACCCAGGTGGCTTTGAGGTGCTAATTAGACAGTGTTGATTAATACCAGCTGTGCATAATTTGCGCTATTATTGGATGATCACCCGAGACAAGGAGGGAGAAGGAAAGAGAGATGAAGAGAGAGAGGTGAAGAGAGAGAGAACAGCAACATTACAGTGCAGACACAGATACAGTACGACACCATTCATACTGTTTACATTGTACGCTGTGACTATGAGCCCATTTACATCATAAAATATGAATCTGGATCAGAGAAAAACATGTTAATGCAGGTGTGAATGAGCATACAAATGCATTACAATCAGAGCCCATTGGGCCTGAATCTCAGCCAGGTATACAGGTAGAGTCATTTATTAATATTAAAGTGAAATTGCATTAATTAAGTGTAGTTTTTTCAGGCTATCTGACCAAAGTAAGTCAAATGTTCACTCTCACTTTAGCTCTGTTTTGGTCTCTTCATAGTGGACGAACAAATTTCCCAAACCCAGATCTTTGAAATATCCCTAATAGAACAAAGCACAACCATGTTTTTGTCATAACTTTAAAAACATTTTAAATGGATGGTTGTATTAAAATATTTAACTGCAAAATGTTGTTTTTTTGGTTTGATGTTTGAATCCTCCAAAAAATAGTGAAAATGTAGGTTTCTCCAAAAGGGTCAGCGTCTGCTTTATCGCACGTATCTCTGGAAATAATCATCAGAATGTCACCAAATGTGGACTGAATGTTATCAGACAGTTATTGCATATAATAAAGCAAATATTATATCAATACCTTCCTCCATCTTTAAAATGCATCTACTCAAACACATATGAATTATAGGCGGAAATCTGAATAGGTAAATAAAAAATCCCAAAAGCTATTTGTATATATGTCTGTAATTATTGGGTTAGAGAGACAAATTAGCAAAAATGTTTATTAATATGTACTGAAGGCTGTTATCTTATCATAAAAACAAGTTATTTCACTCCACCCTCTGACGTCACCAGGAAAAACAGGTAACCGACACATACAATGGGGCCCTAATAGTGTTAATGTGTGAAGAGAAGAACTAGATATAATATATCTACATATTAATACATTAAAAAAAACCTTTAGCATTTTAAATACATTATTTTTATTTGATTTGAATAACATATGATATGACGATGTGAGTGAGCCAACAGGCTGCATGACACAATATTTTCACATGATTTAATTGAACATTTTGACTAAATGTTCCACTTTGTTCACCAGAGTTTGTGTTTGTTGTTGGAAAGTGAGAGTAAAAATGGGTTTATTGGAGCTTTTTAATTTAAAAACTGCTTGCAAGATGGGAAAAAAACTAATCAACAAGCACTGATTACAATGCATCTATCCCTGTTCACTGACTTTACTATTAAGTTGATTAACACATTCAATCAGAGAGCAGTTAGAATAAAATGCATTACTTAACCTCTAGGTAACGCTTCATTCTTACACAACATATTTTTTGTGTTACAGTTTTATCAAATTATATTTTATTTAACGTCATTTTATTTTGTCCAGTTTTGTTTTGTCCAGTTTTGTTTTGTCCAGTTTTGTTTTGTCCAGTTGTATTTTGCTGTTGCTGTGTGTTGTTAGTATGTTACGTGTTTATTGCTGTATGATGGAGTCAAATCAATCGAGGGAATTTCTATAATCACATTAAACTCACAGGGGAAATCTTCTCTGTTCTGTTGGTGATATTATTATATATTATTTTATATTTCTTCAGAGCTACTGAACGTGCTGCTTCAGGCGCTCAGTGACAGTTAGTGATCTCTCCATTAGATGGAGGTCTGGACACAGAAGAGCAGAAGTGAAGGTGGTGGTGGTTTCTATGGAATGGACGGAGAATATCATCAGTAAATTATATGTGAGTCATGTGTAGTGGTGTAACGAATATTTAAACAGTTTAACGTTAACCATCACAGAGTTAAATAAAGTTTTACTGACGATCGTTATCCTCCAATATTCAGTAAAATATGAGATCAGGACTTCAATTCAGTTACATTGTGATGCGTTCAGGCTCTGTTCAGTTAAATGAGTATTGTCTGAAGGTAAATTATAATGTTATCATGATGTGTTCACATGTAATCTGTAAAATGTAGCGTTGGTGATAAACTAGAATAAATCCAGTAGTTTGAAGGAGATGTTTTCACATTAATATAAAACAGATATTAGAGATGAATTATGATGTTTAACTTCCTAACACGAGCTCTAATAATAATACATCATTAAAACTACTAATGACTAGATTTGTTTTATCAATAAAAATACAATCTTTTATTTCCGTATCATTTGAATTGTGTGTTTTTATGAAGAAAAATAAACACCATAAATTAATATAACAAAGTAAAAGTATAACATTTAGTATTTTTACTTCAGAGCGTTGAAATGATTTTTGGGACGGTGACAAAAAAATAAATATTCTGGATCCTTGTAGACCAGCTGCTATAATCAAACAACAATATGGATCAATGATCAGTAATAAGTATTGGTGGAAAAAAGATTTCTAAAAGTTACATTTACTCCCTTTTATTATGTTGTTCTGATCTGATCTATGCATTTTAAGATCCGTTGCACTTCTAGTAATATTTACTGTTGTGAAATGTCATGATCATGTTTGTCGGAGCGTTGTGTGACACCAGCGTTTAGACACCACCGGTCTGTCCCGACACTGGACACATTTTTCATTTTCTCACCACCTCTAGCTGTGAAGAGGTTGCCATGACGCCCGCGGAGCTGACTGACAGCTGTCACCGTGTGCGTGTTTGTGCTTCTAACAAATGACATGTCAAGTGGGAGCAAAAGGGGGAGGGTTGGGTTGGGATGCCATGGAGATGTTGTCATGTGTGTGTGTGGGGGCGAACGTTGGATGAGGGAGGAGAGGATTATGGGTAAGAGAAAGGAAAGAAGGGAAGGAAGGCGCTATAAAGGGCAGCAGGGTGGGAAAACGCTGGAAGAGATAAAAGTTCACACTCGACACGTGAGCGACGACTCGGTGGTGACATCTCAGCTGGTTCAGAGCAAAGTCACGTAGCTGTATTTATTAAATAGAAATGCTATTTAAGGAATTTTAAACAATGCATGCATGTGATCATTAAAGGTTTTTCAAAAATCAGGGCAGTTATTGTTGCCTCAGAAGCTGAGCAAACATAAATAGGTCTGAGTGGATGTTCTAACCTGAATGTCCTCTATAGAGCTATTATGCTACTGTACTCATGTGGAACACATTTTTTTTTTAAAGGTTATATTCATATTTAGTGTCAATAAATCCTGTGAAAAGGCCAAAACCAACAATATGTTAATCCGTCTCTCAATACTTTCTGACTTTTGGAAAAAAAAAGCCTAAAACAGCTGGTCTCTGTAGTTTTAGTTGGTCACTAGTTTCAGCAGCGGATTAATCCACATTTGGTGGTCTAGTGAGTATTTGTGGCAGCAGAACGGTCAATACATTTACAAATTATTTAGGCTTTATGGATAATAACAGTCCAAAACCAAAAGATACTAAATTTACAACTATATAAAACAGAGTAAAGCGGCAATTATTCATATTTTGATAAATCTTCTGTTGACCGACTAACCAAATAATTATTTTTCAGCAGCAATAAACCAGCTAAACAGAGAAAAGGTTGAAGTAATGGAAATCCAGAAACAAATGTGCCATTCTCTGTTACAGAACGACAGATTGTCCTCTCAGTTCTTCATGGACATCGACCACCAACGTGGCTGTAAGAACCTTTAAAGATGATGATGAAGTTAATGTCACATGTTACACGATTGTTAAACTTCTAAAGCGTGACCGTACTCGTTTTTTCTACAGTACTGCAAGTACCTGTGATCAGGGCTCCAGGTTATGCATTGAGTTACATAATGATGCATTCAAGCATCAGAAAAATTAGTATTTGGAGAAGATTGGATGAGTCATCGTAGGTTCACACATTGATTTATGGACTGATGTTTTGAAGCATCGAGATTGGCAATTTCGCCGTCGCCATCTTGGATTACATTTCCAACCATTGAACAGGAAGTGACCATATATGGACTGAGGAGGAGTGACGTAGAGACGCCGTATACGTCTCTGGTGTCGACCTGTCAATCAGTGTGTAGCCCCGCCCTAAAGCATCCCCTGCTTTATGGTCTGTTTGACTCTAAATGGAGCATCATTTACTAAATGAACATCATGCTGTATTGAAGAAGACTTGAAACTAGAGATTGAGACCATAAACTCATGTTTACAATGTTTACTGAGGGAATAAATCAAGAGAGAAGTAGAGTCATTTTCTCATAGACTTCTATACAACCAGAGGAGTCGCCCCCTGCTGGACAGCAGAGAGAATGCAGCTTTAAGACACTTCCGTTAGCATGATGCGTTCAAATGTAATTGTAAAATGTAGTTTTTGGCAAGAAACTTGTTCAAGCCAGTATGCTAAAGGGAATAAAAGAGTGTATGTGGAAGTACATGGGATTTCTTCTTTGTTTTTGACCGTGGTATATAACGCCCAGTACATTTCTGGTATCCCAACTGGTTGAGGAATCAAAGCCACTAGAACAAAGCTTGAAGCTACAGCATCAAACCAAACACCAGTAAAGTGGACGTGAAGCTCCTCAGATTCAACAAATACAAGAGTCCTTTAGTTTCTGTGCTCAGCCGCTGTCAGTCCACTGAAACAGCTCTCCTTTTCTTCTTCTTTTTTTAAGTGAAATATGTCAGAAGACATGATAGTGACGTTCATGTGACTGCTGAAGCAAAGGAAGGCAACTGTCCTCCTCTTTCATCTCCTCCGTCACTTGTCTCCCCTCCAACCCCCACTCCAAACCCCTCATTCTGCTCTTTTATTCTCCCTCCTCCTCCTCCTCTCTTTGCTCTTCATCCTGTCTTAATTCTACATCCTCGTCTTCACTTCTTGTCTGTGATGTTCAGAGCGTCGCTGCTCTCTCCTCGACGTTGGACAGAGGCAGAGCTACATAGTGTGGGAAGTGTTGAGAGTGCTTCCAAATGTGTCCATCTGCCAAGGAAGAGGAGGAGGAGGTGGAGGAGGAGGAGGAGGTGGAAGAGGAGGAGGAGGAGGCCAGAGAGCATGTGTCTTAATCGGGATTGACATGTAACATCGCTCCAAAGATAAATGGCCGTCACATTTTAATCCTCCGCCGATCACACGCTGCACTCAGACGCTAACACGGATGAACGTGGAGGCTGATTTCTGAATGAACACGGTCAGGTGGAGGTTGAGTCACACACACACACACACACACACACACACACACACACACACACACACACACACACACACACACACACACACACACACACACACACACACACACACACTGAGCTAAAGTTAGCAGTCGGCATATGAAGCGTACATTCTGCAAACTCGCACGCATTTTTTTTTTGCAAAGTGTCTGTAGGGCGACCATGGCAACGGTTGCCATAGCGACTGTAGGAAGCCAGAGAGTCTCTCTGATGGCACGTTTCCCAGAGGAACCCGTCATACATCATCTTGCGTTGGGGGGGATGGTGGGACAGCTCGTATACTGTATATACAGTAAATGAAGACCGACTGCACGCCAGCAGAGCTCTGAACCCACAAAAAGGGTGAAAAAACAAGCAAACACCATGCGTATGTCCTTCTTTAAGAATTCTGCCTTCAAACCGATTCAAAAGAGGTGAATGGATCTCAGTTTTTGTTTGTCAAAGTATTAAAAAAACTACATTAAAACAAGACTGAAGGTGTTTTCTGACCAAACTGTCCAGACCGTCCAAAATGTCCTCACTTCCTCACTTCATCCTGCTAGACATGTGTGGAAAATTGTCATAATTAACATTGAGAATTCTTGAGTTGTTGCTAAAAACGAAGCCGAGCTTCTCTACGTCACTCCTCTGCATTCCAAACATGGTAACTTCCATTTATCAGTTGCCAAAAAATACATCATGGCGACGACCGTAATCCAAGATGGCCACTGCAAAATCGCCAAACTCGAGTCCACAAACCAATGAGTGACGTCATGATGACTACGTCCACTTCTTATATACACCCAACAACTTTACCAGTTTGTGCCATATGTGAAGAATTTCCCTGAAGACCTTTCTCAGACATCACGTTCACAGAATCGGACATACGGACAACATGAAAACATAAAGCCTCCGTCCACAGAAACATCAAACCGAGATGTTCAACAACCGTTACAAGGCAGCTATAGTGGTTTCACCCGTCTTTCATCGAGTGCAAAAAGCCAAGATGGCGACGGCTAGATCACAGAACCCGAGGCTTCAAAATGGAAGTTTGCCAACCAATGATGGACGTCACAATGAATAAATATCGTCTTCTTATGTACAGTCTATGAAGAGGACCTTCTCTGCCTTTGAGACACAAGCTTATTGAGGTAAATGAGAAATGTGTTTAGTAATTTGGGTTAACTAACACTCCATAACTCATCTCCACCTTATCAAACATGCAGAATCGTCTCTGCGGAGTCATTTTATTTCTCTCGTTTATTATTCTTCCTCTCGGGCAGAATTCCTCTGGACGCTCGGATGTCGAGGCGTTCGTGACGACATGTTGAGTGTAAAAGCAAACAGCCGTCTCTGACCAGATCACAGCTGTGCTGGAACTCAACAGCAGAAATATTGACGCCTAAATATTTGTCTGACCTCTGACCTCCGGGTTAGTCAGCCTCGATGTTGTGAGAATATAAACCAGAGCATAAAAAGCCCAGAGGACCGGTTACAAACAAATCTTTGCACCGCTCAGTGTGTGTTGTGGAGGCTCACCTGGGCTGGCGCTGTGTGGGCAGAGCCCGCCGGGCCTCCTCCCCCAGCCGGCTGAGGGAGGGCGACCGGCTCCTCGCCCCCCTCCCCATGGTCCGCACCACCACGTTGCCATTGGGGCTGCCGCTGGGCATCTGCTGGAGCAGCTGGGGTGACAGGCTGCGGTGTAATGCGGAGGAGCCAGGCTGCGAGTGACCCTGCTGGGGGCCCCTGTGTGGGTGGTTCTGGGCGTGTTGCTGCAGGTGGGGGGCCCAGTTGCCGGGAGGACCGTGCTGCTGCTGCTGCTGCTGCTGGTACTGGCTGACGGTTAGGTTGTTGTCGCTGTTGGAGCGCAGGAGGACCCGCGGCGCCGATAACGAGGAGGGGGACCGGTCGGTTCCGCTGCCGTCGCCGGAGGACGGACCCCGGCGGCGTTTGGAGTAGGCTGGAGCCTCACGGAAAGGCACTGCAGAGGAACAAAGGAAAGAGGGAAATATATTGTTATTCATCTTTCAGAATCTCATTTCGGGGGGCTACCTCTGTTCGTTTCTGGTGGCTCAGATGAAATGCTGATTGATGGGAGATAACTTTCACAGTTTTTGGGAGAAGCTGTGGTCAGAGATCTTTACAAAAATGAGAGGAAGGAGGCTTCCAGACTACAAATGGATAACTTTCATCATAAAATCTACATTTAGAAGTTGTTTATTTCGTTGACATATTTGAGTGCAAATGTTTGTGTTGATTGATGTTTAATGTATGGGAGTGATTCTTACAGATGGGACTGAGGTTGAAGCACTGAAGGAATCTAATCGGCATCGGAATTGAAAGCACGGGAAGAAGTTGAAGTGCTTTGTTCCCAAAAACTAAAATAAGGAACTTGCAGATAGAATAAAAATAAATCAAAAACATATGGTACATATGGAAGCACAAACTCAAATACATGCAAAACTTCAACTGCAACTTCTGTTTGCTCCTCAAAAAAACTAATCCTGATTTGAGTGCAATCTTGACTTTGACTTTTGTATTAAAATGTATTTATTTTCAATACACACAGCTGACATCAGTATCCAGTACAAACATTCATGACAGGCATTTTACCATTTGTGCACATGAAGTTCCAAAAGTATAATACGTCTGTTTAATAGATACAATTTGACCTTTGGTCCTGAGGGATCATCTACTCCATAGTATTGCTGATCAAAAGCAAACTGAAAATGAACATATAAGGGGAGCAAAATGTAAAAAACTTAAAAAGAATTCTATAATGATAAAAACATTCCCACATTTCTATATTCTATAACTCTACAATATTAGACAAAATCAACGGGAGCCAGAACCTCTCTCCACGCTTCTTCTAGCGTCACGCATGAGCTGGAGAAAGGTCTGCAGAACACGTCATAATTCCACACTAAAGAAACCAAAAAACAAACGCTCTGGGTTGTTTGAACTCCTTCTAACTAATCACAATCATCTCGGGCGACACTAAGTAAAGAAAAATTGAAGGTGAAGATGGCGAGCTGCCAAGCAACTGTCACAGTTTGACTTCCATACACACCTGTCATTAGCTGTTCACCTGCCTGTCACTCTCTCTCAGTTCACTCCGGCCACTCACTTCCACTTCCAGCTCACAGCCCCGCCCCTCTCTCTCACCACACCATCCCTCACCTAATCAGCCTTACTCAGTGCACCTGTCTGCCACGCCCACCTCATCAGCACAATCCCTCTCACCTGCTATTTAAACCCCAGTCAGTCACACACTCGCTGCCAGATCGTCGCCGCATTTATGCCAGACCTTCCAGCAATTTCCTTTGGACTGATTTCCTGGTTGCCGACTCTGCCTGTTCCGACTTCCCTGCCTTGCCTGTGCCCCGGTCAACGCCTTAGCTTTCTGTCCCCGACCACGAGTATAGCCTCCGCTTCCTCTGGTTTCCGTTTGCCTGATCCCCTGCCTGTTTGTCTTCTGTTTGTCCTGCTATCAATAAAGCTGCTGTATTAAACTCCTTGTCCTGTCGCACTGCTTTTGGGTCCACACTACCCCTTCCTGACAGCAACGGGTACAAAAAGCTTTGGCTGCCACGCTGACCTCCGCCAGCGACCGATTGGTTCTTCGGCCAAACTAAAAGTTGGGGATACTTAAACTGTTTGCGTTAAATTTCAACCAAAGAAAACCTGAAAATGTTACGAGTTCTTCCTTCCCAAAAAACGTGAACAAAACAACAGTGTCACTATATACCACACTTTGCTACTGGTTGTTGTGTTGCTTGTATTATACGATGAGTCTACATCCTGTGAGGAGAATTCCTCTACAAAGACCTCCAGAGCAGAGTTCTGCTCCGGGAACAAGGACGCCCTTGAGTGATGATGAAGAGCCCGTAACCCTGACCTTTCAACCGCTGTCAAAGAGCACCTCACGCTGACCTTGGATCAAAGAGGTAGGGTGATGGTTTTCTAATAACAACCACACCGTTCGTCATCGTGACTGGACCCGACTGCAGCTACGTTCACAGGATTCAGAACCATTTTACAGCATTAGTATTGTTCTACAATGTCATGTCAGTATTGGCTGTTTGAATTCTGAAGCCGCACCGCTAATACATGGTTATAATACAAGCTGGCTCCAGTACTGACATGCCTTTCTTTTTATTTTATCTTTTTATAAAGTCCGACCCAGAACAAAACACCTCAGAGCACA
The DNA here is from genome assembly GCF_027596085.1 of Anoplopoma fimbria. Taxonomy (NCBI): domain Eukaryota; kingdom Metazoa; phylum Chordata; class Actinopteri; order Perciformes; family Anoplopomatidae; genus Anoplopoma; species Anoplopoma fimbria. Next base: position 1,875,684 of record NC_072450.1, on the reverse strand, counting down.
CACACACACACACATGACACCTCCTTTAAATTCTGTCTGTTAAAACACCTCCACATTCTGTGATCTTCAAATCACTTTGTGGACTAGAACTTAATGGAACACATACAATTACTATTACTTCTAATAATAACATTTCCATAATTAACTGTATTTGAACAACAACTGTATAACACAATCCTGCATTTGCAGCAGTGATGGACGAACAATATATATTTTAAAGCGTGTTGTATATGTGCAATCATAATGAATATGTAAAGATTAAATGGTTATTAATTCTGGATTGAATCCATAAGACTGCTGACATTCTGAGGCTCATTGTTTTGAGCAAACACTTTGCAAGATTAAAAGGGGAAACTATGCAGCCAAGTCAGCAGAAAAAAAGTTTGCATAGTAGGTTCCTGCAAACCACAAATACATAGAAAGTTGACGTTTCTGAAACAAAAATGATTTCCTGAAAGACTTTTCATATCAGCCTCATATCACTCAGACACTTACAATGCCTCGTGGTTAACTTTTTGGTTAGGGTTATAAAAAAGATCATAGTTTGTGTTTTAAAAAATCCCGTAATAACTATTACTACGTTACATAACATGCCTAACAACGTAGCGTAACAACGTAGCCTAACAACGTAGCGTAACAACGTAGCGTAACAACGTAGCCTAACAACGTAGCCTAACAACGTAGCCTAACAACGTAGCCTAACTACGTAGCGTAACTACGTGTTATATGCGTATAAATCTTTCGTTTTTGGTTTCATAAAGGACATGAACAGTGGTCTTCTGGGTGAAAGTCCTGTTTGTTTGACCGATCCATTTGCTTGTTATACACATCACTATACCATGTTACTATTAAAAAAGGTTGCTCGATATACTACGTACATTTTCTCTTATATAAAGCAAAAACGGCCACATTCAACATATCTGTGGTTTGCAGAAACATTCAATGCCAACATTTCTTTTCCTGGTGACTGGTCTGGACTTTGCTTCCTGTCATTGTTGCACGTTATTCTCAGCACTTGGTCACAGTTATGTAAGTACACGTCTGGGAGGTGAAGGACTCAACACACACCTGTTCAAAGTGGAGACCACAAAACAACGACGACCACACTCTCTCTCTCAGCGAACGTTACCACTATGATCCATGGCCTTAGTCTCCCTCAGACACGAGAAAATATACCTTGATGTTCTATAAGAACGTAGAGCGACATAGCTCTATATCACACAGAGAATGAAGTCCTGAAATCCTCTGCTCATCGTTCCCAGGCCACACAAGATATATAATCCCTCCAGCAAATTCCCTGTCCACCCCTGGGGCCTCTTACCATATGGATGTGCCTGGAAAACCTCTAAAAGGAGGCGTCAAGGTGGATCCTGATCAGATGTTGAACCACCTCAGATTCAATGTGAAGGAGCGTCTCTTCTCCGAGCTCCCTCAGATGTTTGAGCTTCTCTAACCCAACGAAGGACGCTCATTTCAGCCGCTGGTATCTCATTCTTCCAGTCACCACCCAGAGTTCAGGACCATATGGTGAAGGTCGGGACGTAGATGGACTGGTGAATCAAGAGTTACCCACAATGCCCTGCTACAACACCTGCATCATCGCTGTCCGCCTGTCAATCTATCGCTCCATTTTATCCGACAAGAATCTGAGATACTTGAACTCCCCTCACCTAGGGCAGTGACTTACTTCCATCCCAGAGAGAGCAATCCACCAATTTCCAGCAGAGAACCACGGCCTCAGGCTCAGAGGTACTGAGTCTCATCCCGACCCGATTCACACTCGACTGCAAACCCTCTGGAGGTCACGGTCTGACCTTCAGCAATCTGACCTTCCACCAAAAGGCATCTTAGACGGGACAGCAGTCAAACCCAGCTAAAGCCGTCAGTGTGCTGGAAACAAAGTGCGTATCAGTGTTTGTGTTCCAGGAGGAAGAGGAGATGGAGAGGACGTATAAATAGCTTACCTTCTTTTCTCTGATGTGCTATTCTTTCTCTGTGGCGTCAGGCTAGCTGGGAGAGAGTCTGCACTCATGCACGTCTATCATCTATCCATCGACCCTCTTCTGCTGGTAATCTACTGCTCTTTTTTCATTATCAATCCATCAATATCTAATCTCTCTCTGACTATATGGGCCTCCAATACAAGCGGGTTAAAGCATGGATGTAGTTGTATCTTCTACACACATCTAGCAGCTCACACACACACACATTGAACTGAGATGGCTGATTGGCTCCACGCTTCTCTCTCTCTTTGACCATCATTAGCATGATTATCAGGACTCCATGAGCAGAGCCGAGCACCCCCCCCCACACTTCACTGCACCGTTGGACCGAACCAGTAATGTTGGGTTGGCCTTGATTTCCCCGCGGACACGTTCCCCCATTACACCGCCAGATGACGAGCCTTCAACCTCCAGAGCCAACTCTCCCCGCAATTACACCAGTGCATGGAGAGAGGAGAACAAGACAGGGGGGCCAGCCATTCAAACGAGCACCTCCTGATTACCGAGTTTGATTAATGCTACGGCTAACGGGCTAGCATTGTGGCCTGCTTAGCCGCGGCATGATCTCTCTGCTGGTGGTGTCTCCTGGCAGCCGTGAAAGGGAAATCACTGAGTCATTACCACTTCCCCAGACTAATAACCCAGACCTTTCTCTCTCTGTATGTGGTGTGTCTGCAGCCGGCGTGTTGATGAAGAGAAGTGCTAACGTTTAACGAGCTAGCACATTCAGGAGGCTAGCTGTGCGCGGGGCCCCTGAGGTGAGTTTGGCCTCCGGGCGTCGCCTCGCTGCCTCGCTGTCTGATTGTCTTCTCATGCGATCGCTCACACAAATGAATTATCAAAGTTAAATTGCTTCTTATGTAACAGTCAGAAAAAGGCAATCAGTGGGATCTATATAATTGAAATGCTGTTGAAACAGAGAACGCAGGTCAGAGGTCAGCAGGACTGGAAGCACTCAGCCGAGCTAAACGATGCTGTTGACACTATGCTGATACACCGAGCTGTCGGAGGAAGACAGACAGAATGCTTTTTGTTTGTCTGCGCTGACATGATGTGTTAATGTGCATATTCTCTCAAATCAAACTCAAATCAGCTTTTAAATGTTACAAATCCAGACAGCTGTGCAATCTTTGAATAATCCCAGAGACTGCCTTTAGCAGAAAAAACACACCAGCAATAATTATTTGATCAAAAACTTACTTCAATTAAAACGACTAAGGTTTTATTTTCCTAAAAGCTACAGTTGATAACTTTAATCTTTAATCTCATTAAATCTATCTCTATATCCTGACAGTCGTAAATTAGACAGATCATTTGTTTAAAAATCAGGTTCTTCTGCTTCCTTTTAGTTGACATGATGACATTTGCAATTTTTCCAGGAAAACAACCAATTAGAGCCGAAGTTGTTGCAAAACGTTATCATTTTACAGCTGAACATTATATTAAAATATGTCTCTGAAAACATTTGGGGTGAGAAATAGGCAAAACTTTATCAGAATATTGATTCATATTCGATCAGCGCTGCATATTTTAACTGTTTGATATTGATTAGAGTTCAGAGCTTCTCCAGCAGTCATTGAAAGTAACTTTTACTGCTCAGTACACGTAAAAAACAAGACACATGTGGTACAAATATATAAAAGTGATCCGCTTCATTCTGAAAAGACTGCTTTTTAAAAACAAACAAAGCTCAGCTCAACATTCTGTGACAAAACAAAACT
>NC_072450.1:1861960-1866960 GCF_027596085.1 Anoplopoma fimbria | reverse complement strand
TCCTTTGAGGACGGAAGTTTATGTAAAAAAATAAATTAAAACTGTTAGCATGTAACGAGCGGAAATTGACACGTTATTGGAATTTCGTAGGAAAACGCACCAAAAAAGAGGATTTAACGTTTCGTAAGATATCATCCAAACGGTTGTCTTATAGATATGTTGGGTAATTAAACATTTAGGCTTTAGTGTCATTAAACGCCACGTTGTTACCAAGAAAACTGCGACGGTTATGTTTAGAGAACACAACTAATTATTTAGGTTTATGAAAAACATCATGGTTGGGCTTTAAATAAATACGGATATTAAGATAAATACGTACAGAAACAACGTAACGGGACAACCGACACTAAGGTAACTTTAAAAAAACAACAGCAAACATCAGAACATCAGACTCCTGATTTTAAGTCCTGTGTTTGTTTGAATCGTCCACCATGAACGGTCTCTTTCACACTTCACACTACGTCACGTGTTCAGAGTGCAGCAGATTACAGAGGCTCTTACACTGCAGCCAGTACAAACTACATGTTGTACAAATGAACCAAAGAAAGACAGAACAGTTTAATGTCTGACAGATTGTGGAGTCATCCGTACGCCGGTTGTTGAGTCGTTGCTCAGAGTTTTGTATGTTTCTGGCTTTAGGGGAGACTTTTGGTTTAAATGTTTCCTCAGAGGCTTTTCGTCTGTTTAAAGAACACGATTAAAGGGATAAAGCCGAACTACGATTTGTTGAATTTTCCATTTTTATGAAATGGAGAAGTACATTTCATAACAGCTTCAGCACTTAAAAATATCAGAAAAGCTGCTTGCCCTTTCATGTCCATCATTTAGAAGCTTCTCATTTGACAGATTTCACTTTGGAACGATAGAATAACGCCACAGCCTCGGGTGTTTACAGTCAAAGCATTTGCACATAAATAGTCTCTCTTCAAAACAAACGTGAAAATAAAGATATGATGCAAATGGCAAATGCAAAATTAGAAGTAAGAGCAGGAGTATGCATGGTTACCTGAATATATGAATGCTTAACAAAAGCAAGATAAACAATAGTTTCACAGGTTGAGAACTTTAAGAAAACTGTTTTTTGTGAAGCTTAAAAAGAGAAAAAGTTCATAAAAGAGGGAAATCCAGAAAGTCTATTAGCTATTCAACCTGACCCTGACTTACATTTAAGTATGAAAGGTCTTAAAAAGACTAAAGCGAGCTGCTACCTGAAGGTAAACTGTATAAACAGCAGAATAAAATCATAGAAACACATTTTATATCCATTTAGAGACAGAATGAAAAGAAATGCACGGCTAAATCAAAATGTGTAGATGAATAATGAAAGAGTTTTATCGTTTTCTTTTTGGAATCTATTGAATGAAATGTGTTCATACAAAAGAGATGAACTCGTATTTTAATCTTCATTTTTAAAATTTTAGTTAATCATAAATTTTATAGATTTGTAACAGAATTTAATTCCAGAATGACTTGATTTTTTATTTCCCTACAGGACAGAATCAGAACTTAAAGGAGCCACGTGATGCTCCTTTAAGCTCGTTCACACTTCCTCAGTGGAAACAGAGACATCTGCATTTTGATCGTACGTCTATAAGCAGCTTCTTCCAGGAGAAACATCCTTGTTGTTGCTAAGCAACTCAGCGGGGGGGACGTCTCCATACATCATTAAAGCCGCACTTACACATCAGCGTGCACACCTGCCTGCTGTATGATGTAATGAACACGTATCTCCCCGTGTAGCCGCTCCTTTGATTTCACGCTCTGTCATCTGCTGACATTCACGTCCTCGTTATTGACGCGTCTCTGTTTCTTTCTACGCGACAACTTCAAAGCGCCGTGATAGGCTGAGGCCCGACCCCTCCAACGCATGACCCCGCTGAAGAGCAGCACAGCAGATGGCTCCACGCAAAGCATATGTTGTCATAAAGTATGCAATAATGCAGCGATGAGAGCAGAGCTCCATACTGTGAACTGCCGTTAATGAGTAGTGGAAATATGAAATATGGAGGGAAACACACAAAAGAGCTTCCCAGTATTTTCAAAATTAAAAATCTAATTAAGTAAAAGATTCTTTGAAGTATCAGATGTAACACAGACTACTTCTTTATTCTTCTATGTCACCTTTTAATTATTAAGCTAACTGCATAGCATCTTAATTAATCTAAAGATAAGGGGACTAATAAGGGCAGCCATGTTTGCAGTTTTTGCAAAAGTAAAGTAGTTTCTAATGCAGAGGATGCACATTCCACATGTTATTGATTGATTACATTATATGTAACATTATCTGTAATGATACTATTTGTATTACAGATGTGGCCTCTGTGACCTGATCATTGTAGACAGAAGGTAATGTCCTAACTGAATATGCAGCTCACTCACCATATATCTAACCATATCAGCGATCAATACCAGTGAGTAGTTTAAACCCAGTCGCCAGATAAAATGTTGGCATTTTACTTTCTGCAAACTATGGATGCGTTGAATATATTTTCATAAATACTTTTCATATCCTCCCTACGTTGTTGGTAAATGACTGGCTAGATTTAGGCAACACTTCTACTTGGTTCAGGTTAGAAAAAACATCATGGTTTGTGTTAAAATAATGACATAACAACGGAACGCAACAACGAAACGTATCAATGTAACGCAACAATGTAACGCAACAATGTAACGCAACAATGTAACGCAACAATGTAACGCAACAATGTAACGCAACAATGTAACGCAGCATTTTAATGTTACAACGGAACATAATGTAGAATATCAACGTCGAATAACAACGCAATGTAGCATTGTAACAACAGAACACATCAACGTAACGTAACATTTTATCATAACAATGAAACGTAAAAATGTAATGTAACATTGTAACGAGACAACGTAGTGTATCACAGAACATAACAACATAATGTAACGTAACGTCACAACATAACAGCGGAACAACGGAAAAACTGAACGGAACAACATAATGCAGCATTGTAATGTAACAATGCATAAACATAACAACGATCGCTGTTGCAATTGTTGTGTATAAAAGCTTAAAACAACATTACGTGAATCATTAGATCAACATTTACTTTTGGATTCAATTGGGACATGAACATCGGCCTTGTGGGTGAAAGTCCTGTGTTTGTTTGATCCATCACACCTTCCACATCCACCCAGTTTAGACTTGTTATTGTGTTGTATGGACAAAACATCCACATTCAACGTGTCTGTGGTTTTCAGAAACATCGTGTTTTCCGTGGCGACTGGTCTGACAGTTTAGCTGCGCTGACAGACTGCTCTCTTCAGGGCTGCTGGGTTATTTCCTCCTCATGTTTTTGGAATAATTCAATTTGAATGCTTGCTACAGCTACTTAAGATGTGAAAAACTAATAATGCAAACCATCGGGTGGACACATTAAAATGAATAAATCAGCGTGAACATTATGGGAAGTTTTCCTTCCTCGCTGGCAGGATGTTAAACTGAGAGTCAATTTGTCCTCCTTCCTGGATACACGTCTGGAACAATCAGCCAAATATAGCATTGATTTCAGAGTGTGTGTGTGTGTGTGTGTGTGTGTGTGTGTGTGTGTGTGTGTGTGTGTGTGTGTGTGTGTGTGTGTGTAACCCACATTACAGCTGAAACCCTTGTTTCAGGAAAGAGAACATTTCAGCAAGATGAATAACTTAACGATGGCCTTCATTTATTTATATATTCACGCTTTAATGAGTCCATAAATTCCAGAAACTAACAATTGGACCTCATTATTGTTTAATCTGTCGATTATTCTTGATAAACTGATAAAACATCAGAGAAATCCCCATTATAATTTTCCAGAGATCAAGGTGCCTTTTTTTATTTATTAGGCCAGCTGTCTATTAATCCAAATATATTTTATTTAAAATGGAATAAACCAAAGAAAATCAGATAATTGTCACTTTTGAGACGCAAAGAATGTTGAGTATTTTTGCATGACACAGTTTTTTAAACAATTAATAGATTCATTTTGAACTAACAATAGGAGATTTTAATAAATAATTTGTTATTTCTGCTGATTTCTGCTACATTTGAAATCCTCCCTTTATAAAACAGAGATGCTACCTGATTAAATAAAGGTTTGATTTGATGCACTCTTCCCACATTTACACATTTACAGCCCTAATGTTACACACACAACAGTTGGCTTGATATTTTATGAGTATGACTCCGAGTAATGTCAGAAGTTACTTGAAAATGAAATCAACGTGTACTTCTTCTCTCAAACAAAACACAAGCAGCGTTACTGATTTACACATTAAATCTCATCTGCTAAATCTGTAGTCCAATGGTGACAAGTTGTGGTTCAATGGGGGGTTATGTGACGGACAGCATGCAATTCTGTTGCCTGGCAACCTCACAGTGATGACAAGATTTCAGGAAGTAACTGCTTGCAGCCAGTAATTAAAAAAATTACCATTGTTTTGATACTATTATTATATGTCTCAGTCAACGACATAGTAGATGATTTCACTTCTAATAACAATTTGGTGTCTTAAAGCTGCATTCTCTCTCCTGTCCACCAGGGGGCGACTCCTCTGGTTGTATAGAAGTCTATGAGAAAATGACTCTACTTCTCTCTTGATTTATTCCCTCAGTAAACATTGTAAACATGAGTTTATGGTCTCAATCTCTAGTTTCAAGTCTTCTTCAATACAGCATGATGTTCATTTAGTAAATGATGCTCCATTTAGAGTCAAACAGACCATAAAGCAGGGGATGCTTTAGGGCGGGGCTACACACTGACAACTTTAACCCTTTCAGTGTGTGTTTTCAGTTCATGAAAGTTAATTGTAACACATTAAGTCGCCTAAAAACATCTTATTGAGCCTTCGGTTGTACTAAGCTCCGCCCTCTAGTGTCACTTCTGGCTGCAAACAACAACAATGTGACGGCCGAAAACCAAAATGGCGTCGGCCAAAATGCTGAACTCAAGGCTTCAAAACGGTCGTCAACAAACCAACGGATGACGTCACGG
>NC_072450.1:1841960-1856960 GCF_027596085.1 Anoplopoma fimbria | reverse complement strand
TTATATATATATTGCATTTTAATGCAGTCTTACAAAATACAAAATTAACGGTTTAACGAGCAGTGGATGAGAGGGTCATCTGTTGCCTAGTTTCAGATGCAGCTACTTGAACTCTTTTTAAAAGCTAAATCTGCTTCAGTGTCATGTAGAATAGATTTTTTTAAAGTAAACTCCAGAGAGCAGCGGTTCAAAGGGTTAGGGTTAGCTGTCTAAATACTAAACGTTTTATCTGGATTGACACACAAACATAAATTGTAAAAGCTTTAAATGTTTTTTTTTCCTAAAGCCTCCACAACACGCACTAAACTGAGCATTATGTTGTGTAAGAAACACTCATAATTAAAATAAGAATCCTAAATGCCGACTTAAACAAATCCTTCCACACAGATCAGTCGACACCTCTGCAGACCGACCAATCAGCTCCCACTAAACCAGAGCCCCGCCCCCATCGGCTGAAGCATTGATCATTTCTGCTGACCTAATGGGGATCGTCCTGTGGTAAACATCAACTTTCATCCTCTTGGCAACGCTCTCGTAATCCAGCGGAGGGGATTACACGGAGCGGCCATTCAGGAGGATCAAACCACCGGGGGATTAGAAATGTATCCCGAGAGAGATTCAGGAATATGTGACGGGTGGATGAGGAAGAATAGCTGAGGGATGGATGGATGGATGGATGGATGGAAGGACGAGTGGGTGGCTGGATGGATAAGAGGAAGAGATGGACGGATGTCTGGATAGATGGATGGAAGAATTATTGGACCAATGGATGGATAACTGAGGGGGTGGGTGGATGGATGGATGGATGGATGGATGGATGGATGGATGGATGGATGGATGGATGGATGGATGGATGGATGAGTTATTGGATCAATGAAAGAATGAATTGATTGATGAGAGGAAAAGAGTATCTGCTGCTTCACCACTCACCTATATCTGTCTCTTTGTGGTTCTTGACAAGCTCGGCGAGCTCAAAGTTTCCGGCAATAATGGCGACCTGGAGAGAGAAATACAAGTTTATTTATCTTATCTTTGCAAGTTCTTTAAGGTCGTATAAGGAAAACCTAAAGAGAACAAAAGGACATAAACTTTCTACAAAAGTAATATCTTAAACTGTTACAACATTTACCCATCATCTAATAAGCAAAGCTCTCTCTGGACGTGGAATCCTTTCCATAGAAACGGGAAAACACAAGATGCCGTTTGGTCTCCAAAAGCAGCTGAGCATAACACTGAAGTGACTGATGTCAGAAACAAACACAGAGAGCTCCTTAATCACAATAATGTGAGTACTTTCCTCTCTGTGGACATCCGCCGACTTTGAACCTGAACAAATTTAAAGCTTCAACTTTATCATCTGGAAACTAGTAATCTATGATACACACACACACACACACACACACACACACACACACACACACACACACACACACACACACACACACACACACACACACACACACGTGTACAAGTCAACATTCACACATGACAGGATGGTGTGTACAAGCAAAGTCACGTTTATGTGGAGAGCAGCGAGTTAAAGCTGCAGCGATGATGATCTTATATTATTCACTGGTAAAAACAAGAAAACAAAGAAACAAAATCTAATTTAGAGTGGAAAAAAAACATCCAAAATATACATTTATGTGTTTATTTTACTACTTTGTCTATTTGCGTCAGTAGATTCTATATCTAGATATCAAAAGTTACAACTAAATAATGCCTAATTTGCAATTTAAAAAAAAAGAATCGTCTTAACGTAAGTAATCAACTGGGCTCTCCCCTAATTAAACACAAACATTTGTCCTCCAATTTTGTGTAATTAGTCTTTTTTCCCAATAGGACAGCCTTTCCTCCCCTCTTAAGAAAAACTTTATAGGTCAACAGATAAATTGAAGAAATAAAAGAAGTGTCAAGCCAAAAGGTTTCTTGTCTTTAAACCTGGACATATATTCAAATACATCAATCTTGATTTGACAAAATGATTTTAATTCAAAGTCCACAAAAGCGAGTACTGTAATTGATTCATTTATTAAAAAACTATTAAATTCATGATATTTATGGTTACAGATATTATTTTCTGGTATCAAATCTGAATATTTAGTTGCTGTCTGATTGTTTTACATTTGTTTTGCTATAAATTCCCTGAACCCTTCGTCTTCTTTTGACAAAATGAAATCAATTTTTACTTCTGAATTCCTGATCAACTGACAGTGTGTTCTCTGAGCGTCCACTAGGGGGCAGTAGAGGGTTTCATGCTGAGCCGGCTGCATAGGTTGGTACTCGGTCGGTGACCCACATCAGGCCGCCTGTTGACATGTTGATGCTGACAGTTGTTCCTGCAGAGCTCTCAGGTGTTACAGGGCTTACAGTACACATCAGGTGTAAAAACAACACACACACACACACACACACACACACACACACACACACACACACACACACACACACACACACACACACACACACACACACACCTCAAAGGAAAGCCAGCAGCATTATATAAGCCCGCTCTGATTCTTGGAGAAGAGATAGAAAAGGTGCATTATTAAAGCGGAGTTGGCTTGAGTAGTAAAACTCTGCTTCCTCCCTCTGCAGTCGACCTTTTCTTCATATAAATAAAAACACTTCTGAGAAAAAAAGCACTCGGGGAGTCTCAAATATAGATGTTTCCCACCCGAACGGATCCTCTTGAATATTTCAACAGGCTGCATTAATATACAATATTATATTCCAGATGCACTGTGAGCCGATACGTGTAATCATGCTCTTCTTCACGGGCACTAATGTGATGCTTCCTGTGAGGGAGATGGAGGAGGATCTCCCACTCACTCCAAAGGATCTCCCATAGCGCAACGCCGCCATGTGTGGCGAATCCGTGACAGGCCACTCTCCCGCAGGACCCCTGATCCCGGCTCAGGATTGGTGGATGCGATGGAGTAACACGTCAGGGAGAAGTGACAAGAGCGATGGATGAAGCCGTCGTTTCCACTGTGGCCTGAAAAGTGACTGACGCAGAACTAATTGTATTTGTAAGATGTTTGAAGCGAGTGGTGAAGTGGTTTGCCTTTTTCAACACTTTAACGTGACAGGACTCTGAATATCTTATTTACAATTTGTGTATTGGACACCGTATCACATTATAACAGCGTTTATAACATATTGAAATAACTTTTTGCGGCAATAAAACAGCAGACCTATCCTGATGATGTGACTTTACTTTCTCCAAAAGGTTCTGAATTGGTGATTTTAAAGTCTAAGATGTCGAGTAGGTTAGGTTGATTTTCTCATGATGTCCGGGTTACAATAAACTGTTGTTTTTAGGACCTGGTTCACATTAAAATACCAATTTGAATTTGTTGACACAAGGCAGCACACTCGGGTTCTTAGAAGTGATGTCAATGCTGAAGTGTCTAACCCTTAGCTTCAACTTCTCTTCTCACTTCTGGATGCAAAAAAACATGATGGCGACGGCCAAAAACCAAGAGGGAGATGACCAAATACAAAGATGGCCACCACCAAAAACAAGATGGAGACGACCAAAAACCAAGATGGCGAGAACAGAAACCAAGATGGCAATGACCAAAATCCAAGATGGTGATGATGACCAAAAACAAAGATGGCGATGACCTAGACCAAGACGGCTATGGTCAAAAGCCATGTTGGCACGACCAAAAACCAAGATGGAGACGGCTAAAAACTAAGATGGCATCAACCAAACCAACCAACAACTGAAAGAACTACGACCAAAACCCAAGATGGCAACGGACAAATGATGAACTCAGTGCTTAAAAAGCAGAGTCCACAAACCAATGGGTGATGTCACGGTGACTAAATCCACTGCTCATATACAGTTTATGGTTGAAACAAAAGTTACATGTAACCTTTTTTCAGCCAAATCCATCCTCATCTCTTGATGTAATTTGCCATTAAATCAGATTCTGACCCAACAAAGGAACTCTGAAACAACAGACACACAGCTGTGATATATTATCACCTTATGAAGCTGTTGTATATTTTCTTTAAATTAAGGAAGCTGAAATAAATTTAAATTGTTGATTTAATATGACATGAAACCAGGTAACCAATAAGCACGGAGAAACGCAGTCCCGATTTAACCCTCATCCTCATTCCACCGCCCACCTCCACCACCACTACTGGCATCACCACCGTCACCGCCCCCACATCGATTCTTCTCCTGTTCTCTGCTGGTTGTCATGGAGACAAATGGTTTGTGTATAACGCAAAGGAAATGCTGCTGATGGAGAAATCAATCAACAATCAATGAAGAACAAAAGTCCAGACAGGAAGAAGAATAAACCCAGTGGTTCCTGCTGAGGAGAGAGATGGGTGCTGAAACCAAAAAAAAAGGTGCGTTACCCACAAAGTTCAAACTTTAAGAGCCAATCAGACTCCACCTTTAACTACTTGTGTCTTTACACTCGCTCTCATCCTGTCATCTGAGTCAGTTTGGTTGATTCATTTGAGCCACAATTAGTCGAGTAGTATATAAATGTGAAGTACTTTTATGTTTCCACGTGAGATAAATTGGACACTTTCAGTTAGAGGTGGCTGTTTCCTACCAATAATTAAATACTTGAAGATAAACTCAATGATTTCAACTTAATGTGTTTAAGATGAAGCAACACGTTCAAACTCCAAACTTCGTCCTAAACTTCAAACTAAGACGCTCTACGGACGGCGGGTCAATATATGCTCCTAACAGGAAGTTAGGTTTATGACCCAAAAAACACTCAGTTAGGTTTAGGAAAACAGCATGGTTGACTCATGTGATTACCAAATGACAAACAAGTCACATAAATAGCAACTCACTCATGTAAGTCATGTGACCAACGACACAAATGACTCACGAGGCAGAAGACAAAATGTCACCTTATATTTTAGTTTTTCTTCAAGAACACCAGCTTTTGTTTCTACCTGTCTACACAGGATGTAGACAGGTTTCTATTCATATTTTGAGAAAATTGGCAAAAGAAAACGTGAATGAAGAGGACGCCACAAGGTGACGTAATTAAAGAGCGGCACTTAAACGTCAAACCGTCAAAACACGGTCGAAAACTGGGTGGAATTATGACATTTATGTTTGTTTCATGTATTAATGTGAGGAAAATGACATCAGATGTGTTTTGAGCAATAAAGAGAAAGTTTGAATCTATTTTTCATCCCTTTGGTTGAGCAAAAGCTTTTGTGAACGTTGAAGACAAATGGTTCATGAACGTCATCACCTATTCCATAAATCTGTTTACGTTGCTTTCATCGTTTATCGTTACCTTTTTGTGATATTTCAAGAATTTTCAATGTTTTTTTTGTGCATAAATTGAAAATGCACAAAAAAACGCTGGATGGAACAGATTTTGTGTAGATCTGGTGTAAGTTTTGCCGCTTAATCATTCCTTTTTGGACATCAACATCAACATGATATATTTAACCTTTAAAAGTCCATTTCTAACAACAAGCCACATTTAAAAAACTCGAAAAATGACACGTCATTATGTTGAGTAAATATCCGCTAACAGGTATATTTTGAAGTAAAGATAATTTCAGCCATTCCATGATGATTATCACATCATAATGCCAGTCTGCTCACACAGCTAATGAGGATCTATCAGGAAACAGATTACAGGCACCACACACATTATATGCTGAAGTTGTTATTGCTGATGTGTTGAATTCACATCCAGCATACGTGAGCATTCACATGGAGTCCAGAAGTCTAATATTCACTTCTTATCACTGGTGTTTTAGTCTGGACAAACTCTGTTTAGCAGCTAAATGCTCCACTAGGTTCATCAGCTGCTCTCTAACTGTTTGGCTGGAAGCGTAAAGTGGATTTATCCGAGTTTTTTATTGCTGAAAACAGCCGAGGCTTCTGGAGGAAACACGGTTTATAAAAGCACAGAGACTGAACCGGCCGAAAAACCAAAACAATGAGCTGAAAGACGCCAACATTACGAGTTACCCTTTAGTCATTTAAACCACTGTAAATATGAAAACATTGACGAGTGCAGCTTTAAAAACGAAGAATGATTAAAGTCAGCATTTTGGTTCATTTGCATGGAACAAATAGTTACATAACATCTCCATAGCTGCATGTATTCCTATTAACTCTGAGTCATGTTATGTTCAGGTGCTGTTGCTGCTTCTAATTCCCACTGAGGCACTGGGAATGAAGGGGTCGGGGGGGGGATGGAGAGAGAAACAGTTGCCATGGCACCAAAACTCAGCTGTTCATTGGGGGTTTAAGCTGAACCAGGTTAAAACTGACGGTTAGCATTGATAGAACTATTTATACACGAAAGAAAGCTAAAAAAGCACGACAAAACGCCTGCTTTAACAGCACTGTCCGGATGGCTCGGGCCTCTGGAATAATTTGACGTGTAAATCTGAATACTTTGACAACACTTTGGCACATTCTGCTGCATGACATGTCACTGGTTGGCTGTAATTCGCTGCATGTGACTCTGAATAATAATAAGGCAGAAATCATGTCTGACGTACAGTATGCGCCAAAGGCGATGGGAGGAAGAAGAAGAGGGCAGGATATGAAGGAAGTGGAAAACAGACAATGAGGAGTGGAGAGGGGGATTAGATTAGAAGAACGGGGAAGGAGAAAGTAGAGAAGAAGATATAAAAAAAAAAATGTGGGGATTAAATTAGGTTGAGAGGATGAAAAGCTTAACAGGAGCACAGAGGTTAGATCAGTAAGGAAGCAAAATGATGTTTGAGGAGAGAAGAGAAGGGCAACGAAGAGTTAGAGGAAGAGGAGAGGATGTGACCGATTGTTGGGGGGGGATTGTTAAATAAAGAAAATTTATTTTAATCTCTTTGAAAAGCCCTTTATCTAGAGAACGGGGCACTCAGAGAGGATGATGGGAGTTTTCCGCCATGGTAAAATGATTTTCCTTTTGTTGTAATGCAACAATGGTGATCAGTCTACACACACACACACACACATACACACACACACACGTACACACACACTGACACATGATATGATCTGATGTTATGGCCACACACCCACACAGTGTCCTAATTAAGAGCACACACACACACACACACACACACACACACACACACACACACACACACACACACACACACACACACACACACACACACACAGCAGCACGCCGGCGTGCCTCATTCGGCTGCAGAAATCGCTTTTTATTAACGTTTGCACTTTCCACTAGTTGATTTGGCTCCTGATGATGCTGTTTTTTAAGCAGTTCGGTCGGTCGAGTTAACAGGCGTGCAGAGTGCCCACTCTCTGTGGAGAGAATATTAACGTGCAGAGACAAATAAAAGAGACAGACATGTATGAAAAGGGAATCCTTATTAGTAACCTCTAAATGAGGAAATGTAATGACCGACTTCATATGAAAATGTCGCTCCCACCAACATGGAGGGATAACTGAATGGACCTGCTGGGCCACAATGTAACAAAATGACCACCAATAGACAAACAACACAGAGAGATGCAGTGTAACGACCACAAAGAGACCCAAAACAACTACAAAGAGACACAAAATGGCCTAAAAGAGATGCAAAAACTACCGTAAAGAGACACAAAACGAGCACGAAGAGACGCAAACGACTCAAAAAAGACCAAAACACTTTCACAGTGACACAGAATAACCACAAAACGACCATAAAGAGATGCAATGATAACAAAAAAGAGGATAAAAACTATAACGTCTGTCTCTCTTCTATGTAGGAGGTGTGGTGGGGCTTTTACATATCTGTGCCCATTGTCTCATAATCAGCATATACATGATGAAATGGCAGAATATACTCTCTACGGCCAAAAGCATGTGGACATACTGTCACTGAACTTTTGACCACACAGTAAACTATAGGAAGAACAACATAGTTATCCTGCCTGCTGTTTGAGACTCTCAGTAATCTGGCTAAAACACTTTATGGTCAAAAGAATGTGGACACTTCTCTCCATATGCCTTTCTACTTTTGGTGTGGGCCCCTTATTTCCTGTTAAGGTAAAGGGAATGTTAACGAGGCATCAGATAGTGAGACCACAGTGTTTTTTCCAACTTTGTGTCAAACAGTTTGTCTCTTTCCTGTTTCACCTTGTCAATTGTCAAAAGCTCCATAAAGAAGTGCTTCTCCCAGTTTGGTGAGGAAGAAGAAGTTGACTGGCCTGCTGTTAGCCCTGACCTCAGTCCTGTCCAACAACTTCAGGATGAACTCAAATGCTAATTATTCAAAAAAACAATTAGTCTGAAAAGCGTCTGATTGTCTAACAACCAACTCTATCATGAAAAGAAACAGCAACTGTTCGGAAAAAACAAACTCTCTCTGAAGCAAACCGAAGCACATGGCTAATTATTATGCAGAATGATGTCATCGAACCTTCCTGGTCTTAAACCCTAAACCCACCAGTCTCCCTCCTCACGCCTAAACCTCACCAACCCGACCTACGAAAGCAACGAGCAATAAGAGGCGTGTTAGATCATGCATTTGCCAAATTGAGAAAGTCCGATGACGTCATTCTGCATACTAATTAGCCATGTGCTTCTGTTTTTTGCAGGGAAAGTGTGTATTTTCAGAGGAATGGGTATTTGTTTTGGGGGTAACGGACTGTTGGACAAATGGGCTTTTGGTCCAATGGGACATATTTGGGATTTTTCTGCGTTTTGGAATCCCTGAAGCCAGGATGTGAAATCTGGCATGTTTGAGCAGCAGATTCATGCCTTTGGTTTTGGAATTACATGTTTGAGAATCACACATGGGTGTAATGTTTGCGTTGACTCATATCTTTTATAAAAATGCGTCCTATGCTCATTCCCTTTAGATGTTGTAATTTGTTTTTCATGCACTGATCTTTCTTCTTTCCTTCATCTCCTCCTACCTCAGTCACTGATTTCCTACATAATCCAGAACGCCGGGCCGAATCAGAAAACAGGCATAAACTTGTTGGATTCAGCTCCTGGCTCCATGTGTAGGTGGAGAGTGCAACAGTGATAAAGATAGTAAGAGCAAGGGAGCGAGTTCTGCACTCGAAAACCAAGAGAGAGTCCACAGCATGTCTAGTGGCTGCTTGTTGTTCTGCTGTGGAGGCTGTTGTCAGTAGAACAGAATCTGCTGTTTGTCTCTTTTACAACAGATTTATCCGTGTGTGTTTGTTGGATGTTCGCACAAAATGTTGGCTGCAGAAAGTCTGTGATTCTGAGAAAAAAACATTTCTTGTTTTTAGACTGATGGATGACATAATGACAGATTTGTTGGATGGCTGGGAGAACAGAACATGCTGCACAAACCTGAATACTGTTCATCACTGATCACGTACACAGAAATATGTGGTGCTCCATGTATGTCGTATCTCAAACATGGTTAAAGCCAGGATAATATAGGATAAAACGGTACCAATCATTGGGCTTTTAACAGTTTAAATAAAAATAGTGATGTTTCAGAGAACGTTTTCTAAAAGGTCCTTCTTCCAAATGCATGATGCAACAGAGGAGAGTATTGATCCTGGATCACGCACCGCACTCAAATAGAAATAAAGCTGCACATAACAACCAAGCGTCAGCTCGATCTAGGCCGCGAACGGCAAACTGAACACCCTGACCTGACCTCCGTTCCGGCTCGCTCCCCTCCATGAAGCGCTCTGGTTAATGAAGCGCTCCGCTGTGGAGGACAGTCGAGGACCCCGTGGGACCTCCTTTCATGAGGTTCTTCTGTAACTCGGGCGTAGATTATGAGTCAATGGTGTTAGATGGGCAGCTCTTAGCGCTGCTGGGGCTTTTCCCCTCCTGGGATGGACGTGCTGCTGAGGCATGCACACTTCTACCATTGCAAAGCACAGACGTACAAACACACGCATATGCATACATGTAACACCAGCTCATTGAGACACACACTCAGTACTTCCTTTACAACATTGTCTCCACAAATGTACCTTCCAATACAACTAAACTGCGTTCTCAATGACGTATCGAAGGACTCATGTTTTCTCCAGGATTGCAGTCGCAGTTTTAATGTCGCAGACTGAAACAACGAGGACGATTTATATTTTTAAATAAAGGCTTTTTGAATAAACCACCTGAACGGCCTAAAGGTTCATTTTGACTTGAATCTCTTTATCTGACCTCTCATAGAGTTCATCGTCTATAAGTACATGGATACATACACCGTAAAAGTTCACAGCACTCAAAATGTTTATGGAAACTTATTTCCTAAGAATATTTGAGTAAATATTAAAGTAAATATTAAGTTCAAAAATGTATATCCTAGGCGTCTTACATCTATCTATGTCCTTAACTTTTTCTACATCTTTGTTCTTTCTAAAAAAAGACATGTTTTTTTTATGTATTTCTGTAGTATTTCTGCTATATTTATCTAATATATTTCTCATATTCTTAATTTGTGTCTAGCCCTACAGGTCTCCTTTTAGGAACCTCACTGGAACCAGGGGTATTCAGTTTTTCCTTAAATTGTGTTTAATATCTCTCTCTGAATGCTGTGTCTTCTTAAGGCTTCTATTGATCAAACCATTCCTCTAACGGGATTTTTAATTACCTAACGAGTAAGGCAGCTATATGCTCCTTCTACAATGTGTAGATTTGTATTGACCATGAAGAAGATTTACCCTGAAGAAGACTGCCACATCGAAATGTTCGTAAATCATTAAGTTATTGAATATTCTTTGTGCTACTATTTTCCTTTACAATTGTAAATGAAAAAAATACCCAAAATGCTACAAAACTTCTTCATTAGGGTTAATAAAAAAGCATCAAGGTTTGGCTTAAATTACTATAAAAATTGAAAGAAAACAAAACAAAAAGCAACAAAACCATCTTGTTTATGTTTAGTGCTAGGTTCCCTCGGTACTGTTCTGAGGTTTTGACCCGTCCACCACCACGTCCTGCTCCTTACGCAGACTTCTGCAAACCCATTTGAAACTTATTTGTGATACGTCTGAAGCAAACGTGATCCATGACAAAATATGCTCCCCACAAAAACGTAATTCACAAACGGTGTATGTTAACGCCATTTTTAGGAGATTTTAGGGTTGCACTGTTTCATGTACTGAGGTCCTGAAATAACAAGAAGTGATGATTGATTTGTGGTTTGTATTATAGCATTATTTATTGCTTTACTTTTGAAACAAAAAAACCTGTGAAAAGGCTGCTCCTCCTTGATGCTCTCCTTGATAAAAACCCTTTAAGAACATTCCAAACCGCAGCTAGAACTTTTTCTGGCATTACTCTAAGTTGATGTTTTGCAGACGACACACTGTTTTAAATGTGTGAAGACATCCACTCAAGACTAAGTATCCTACAAAATTACATTCCAACAAACCTAAATTAAACACAAAATTACGAAGGAAATATATTTTCTTCCAGATTACAGTCAGTTTTAATGTTGTAAACTGAAAACAAAAAATGCTACAAAACTACTTCATTAAGTTCAGTAAAAAGCATCATGGTTTGGCTTAAAATGACTACGAAATTGGAAACAAAACATAACAAAACTACTTAATTATGTTTAGGCATCAGAAGTACTTGAGTCACACAGGCCACAAACAGCAGCACCACCAAGACCTCCTCCCTAAATGGACTTCCTTGGACTCATTAGAAACTTATTTTTGATTTGTTTAAAGTAAACAAATCCACAACAAATTACACCCCCACGGACACTGTTACGTTGTATGGGAACATCATTTTTAGAAGACAGGGCTGCAGGTTTGTTTATCCACTAAGAATCTAAAATAAGACATTGATGGATTGATTGATTATAAGGCTTATTGATTGCTTTACTTTGCTAAAATCTTTAAAAAATAATTTAAAATTCTCTAAAGGCTGCTCCTCCTATATGCTAAAGAAACAAACAAAAAAAACGTTCAGAACAATTCTAACCTGCAGCATGAACGTTTTTCTGGCGTTCCCCAAAGTTTATTTTATGCAGACGACACAACGGTTTTTTTAAGCAGCTAAAAGACCAAACAGACGGCGATGCTCACTTTTGCTTCTGCTGTAAACTGAAACAAATCTCACATTGGCCAGAAAGACATTGGCAATCCCATGTTGCTGCTGACCTTGACCATTTTGCACTGTTACCATGGTTACAAATGAGATGAAGAAAATGTGCTGCTACTAAATATGTTTTTTTTTCCGACACTGAATGCTGAAATAGATCTTCTATATTCGCTTACATGCAAACCGCAGTGGAGGAGAGTGGTTTTTTTTTTGTGCCTCTACCTGAAATGGACTCTGGCTGTTGTAGTTCTTCACTTCTTTGTCGGCTCCACGAACAAGCAGCACTCTGGCACAGTTATCCTGAGGAAAGAAAGAGAAGAGAGGAGAAAAAAATATGAAAACAAGGGCTGAGAATATGTCTTCAACAACTGAAATCCTTCAATTTCTCCTACTTTGTTCGGGGGAAAAACAGGCCGACGAGCTTCATCGGCAGAATTCTCCAAAAGCAAAAGAAGTCAGAGGAGCAGGAAGTGATCAGTGCGGTTGGACGTCTAAACATCCCAGCACTGACACGGGCAAAAGAAGGACCGAACATCTACTACCTACATCAGGAACGCAGCTTCATTCGCTGTTAAGTGTGTATCTATTGCTCCACTCAAAGAGAAAGAGGGAGTGAGAGCGAGAGAGAGAGAGATAGATAGAGAGAGAAAGAGAGAGAGAAGAACAGAGAGATGGAGAGTGCTGAGGGGTTTTGAATCTACTGCACAAATCGCCCACAAAGTGCTCAACCACGCATGTTCCTTGCACACACACATGAATATAAATACTTTTTTTAGCTCCACAATAAGCTGTTGAGAGTTGAAGAAAAAAACCCGCCTCACACAGAAACTGACAGACAACCACAATCTGTATATCATCGACAGTAAATACAAATGTTTTCTGCTGTTTAACATCTTATTTTAAGACGCGTGTTGTTATTTTTACTGGTGGATGTCTCCATCTGGAGTGCAGCCATCCTCCACGACATTTTCTCTCCATATGAGCCACATTTAGAATGGAAATGTGTGACACACGTCAGAGCTGAAGCGGAGGCATTTGTAGCGTTCAGAAGATAACGAGAAGCAGAGCGTAGCAGCAAAATGTATGGACGGGAGACACGGAGGGAGGAGAGGTTAGAGGATGTTGCAGATTGGAAACCGTGGAAACGCAGCTACACAGATGATCACTGATGGAGAAGATACAGAGGAGGTTCTCACATATTCCTGACAGAAGTTTGTTGTGTTTTTTTATGCAACGTTCTGCGCTGGATTCTGCTCCCCCATCTATTAAGGAGCAGTGAGTATTCATCCATATTTACGATGTACAGTATAACAGCCCAATAGCAGAATAGTCCAGGTTACATCAGCCTGCTCTGATTCACAGTCGTTATCATCGTCCTCACTGCTTCAGCTCTGCAGCTTCAGATGATGAGACGTTTAAGGAGATTCTGTATTTTCTTTATATTAAAACACTGTCTCCTAAAAAATCACGTTCCCATGCAACTGAACTTCACTCTCAATTAAGTTTACTGAGAAACATTTTTCTCCCGGATTACGGTCACAGTTTTAAACAGTTTGAAACCCATAGTTAACGTTTCAATACAAAACAAAAAACACTACAAAACGTTATTAACATCAGCCCCATGAAAAGACTCAAACCTAAGTATTTTATGATCTTTTCCTAAACCTTTTTTGGTGCCTTAAACAAGGCGGTAACATCCAGTTCTGCTGTGTGAATCCAAAGCTTCATGTCTTAAAGCTGCATTCTCTCTGCTGTCCAGCAGGGGGCGACTCCTCTGGTTGTATAGAAGTCTATGAGAAAATGACTCTACTTCTCTCTTGATTTATTCCCTCAGTAAACATTGTAAACATGAGTTTATGGTCTCAATCTCTAGTTTCAAGTCTTCTTCAATACAGCATGATGTTCATTTAGTAAATGATGCTCCATTTAGAGTCAAACAGACCATAAAGCAGGGGATGCTTTAGGGCGGGGCTACACACTGATTGACAGGTCCACACCAGAGACGTATACTGCGTCTGTTACTTCTGTTCACTGGTTGCGAAAAAAACAAGATTGCGACGTCCATAATGAAAGATGACGACGGCGAAGTCCCCGACGTCCAGGCTTCATGACGTCAGTCCTCAAACCAATGGGTGACGTCACCATGACTACGTCCACTTCTTACATACAGTCTATGCGTAAACAGAACTAAGTTGCTTCCTGTGATGACTGCAGTTTATTTCGAAAAGACTGTATTCGTGTAATGAGCTGAAATTGACACGTGTTGCTGGACACTAAAAATAAGAATGAACATTTCGTCAGATATCAAATGAATGAATTGTTTAAGGACACGCAGAGCATCCATGTGGATTAATCTGCCACTAAAAATAGTCCCCAACAAATGATTATCTACATACAGTCACCCGCTGTTTTAGAGTCTTTAAAAAGAAGAAACTATATGTTTGTATTTTTTTATGATGTTTGTCTTGAGAAGGAACCAATTGGTTTGTTGCTGAGAGCTGCAGACAGGAAATAAGAAAGTATTTAGACTAACACGACACTAAAACAATAATAGCAGCCTTATCCTTTGAGAATTGATTATTACATTGAAATGAACCCTTTCCCCGGCTCCATATCCTGTCACAGAAGCACACATACAGTACGACGCTGGATTAAAGGCTGTCTCCAGGGTCAAATACACATACTTCTTTAGTTATATAGCAATAATTACCCTTCTTAAGTGGAACTAAATGCCTGCATTGATTCAAATACACCAGTGGTTCAGTGTGTTTGTAAATGGCGACGCTCCAAGGCCAACGTGTTGAATGGTCTCAGATGACCGGCCGTACGAACACGGGTTAGAAGACACAGCTGACCTTAAAGCTGGAGGGCTTACTGACTGTTTTAAGTCAAATGGTCTCCAAGATGGTTCATCTATTCAGAGAACATTCAGCTGAGGGACACGGCTCCAGTTATTCTATATTTATATATATATATATATATA